>NC_136503.1:70921329-71098829 GCF_053919585.1 Euprymna scolopes
CCCTCTATCTCCCTCAATAAACAAATGTAAAAAAATAAAAAATGAAATTAACAAAAAACAAATAGCTGCTCAATTTTTTGCCCCCGTCGACCGAGAGATTTGTTATCGTTTTTTATTACGGAATAACTTAAAACCAATTATTTCTTAACAACTTTTGAAAGATAAAACCTTACATTTTATAGAATTAAAAACAAATATAGTGTTCGTTAAAACAATGTTGTAATAAAAATAATTTATTTAGAAAAATGAACTGTGATTTATTATATATATATATATATATATATATATATATATGTATATATATGTATATGTATATATATATATAATGTTTTTATAAAAATATTTATGAACAAAACAGGTTTCGTTTCGCTAATAATGTGTCGCTTTTTTAGGTTGTAAGGTCAAGGATTTTCATGAAAGTTTTAAACGTTGTAGTAGGAGTAATGATATATTAACGAAAACATCAGCCGCTCGCTGTCTCTCTCTCTTTCGTTCTTTCTCTCTCTCCCGATAAGCAAATGAAAAAAATAAACAATGAAAAACAAAACAAAAAAAAAAAAACACAATCAAAAGAAACCAAAATAACTGCTCAATTTTTTTGTCCCGGCCGGCCGAGATATTTGTTACCGTTTTTTATTACGGAATAACTTAAAATCAATTATTTCTTAACAACTTTTGAAAGATAAAACCCTAAATTTTATAGAAGTAAAAACAAATATAGTGTTCGTAAAAACAATGTTGTAATAAAAATAATATATTTAGAAAAATGAACTGTAATTTAATATATTTATATATATATATTTTTAGAGTTAATGTTTTTATAAAAAATATTTTATGTACAAAACAGGTTTCGTGTCGCTAATAATGTGTCGCTTTTTTAGTTTGTAATGTCAAGGATTTTCATGAAAGTTGAGGTTTCAAACGTTGTAGTAAGAGTAATAATATATTTCGAAAACATCAGCCACTCACTCTCTCTCCCGCTCTCTCTTTCTCTCTCTCTCTCTCTCTCTCTCTCTCTCAATAAACAAATGGAAAATAATAAACAATGAGAAAAACAAAACAAAACAAATAACTGCCCAATTTTGTGTCCCCACCGGCCGACAGATTTGTTATCGATTTTATTACGGAATAACTTAAAATCAATTATTTCTTAGCAACATTTGAAAGATAAAACCCTAAATTTTAAAGAATTAAAAAAAATATTGTTCTTTAAAATAATGTTGTAATAAAAATAATTTATTTAGAAAAATGAACTGTTATTTAATATGTATATATATATTTAGAATTAATGTTTTTATAAAAAATATTTTATGTACAAAACAGTTTTCGTTTCGTTAATAATGTATCGCTTTTTTTGGTTTGTAAGGTCAAGGATTTTCATGAAAGTTGAGGTTTCATAACGTTGTAGCAGGAGTAATGATGTTTTAACGAAAATATCAACCGGTCGCTCTCGCTCTCTCTCTCTCTCTCTCTCTCTCTCTCTCTCTCTCTCTCAATACACAAATGTAAAAAATAAACAATGAAAAAAACACACACAAAAAAAAAATAAATAACTGCTCAATTTTTTGTCCCCACCGGCCGGGAGATTTTTTATTACGGAATAACTTAAAATCAATTATTTCTTAACAACTTTTTAAAGATATAACCTTAAATTTTATAGAATTAAAAACAAATATACCTATGAGAACACGCTAATCAAATAGAACCTAGAGCGTTCGTAAATATGTATTCCGAAATTATATGTCTGTCCCAGAATTAAATCCCAACCAATCAAATTTGCCGGAAAGCGTGACACACAAAAAACACACACCCGTTATTGTATTAATATATAGATAATAATAATAATAATAATAATAATAATAATAATAATAATAGTAATAACAACCAGCGGGACCTGTGGAAATTCCACAGGGGACACATTCATATTTAATACATTGATGTTGGTATTCTGTAGATGTTTAGTTTAAATAAAGATTGATATTATTGTAGCTTTTATTAAAACTACAAAAGTATTTATCAAAGGTAGCAGGGACGCCAGGCGTAACCCGGTCGTAAAGTACGCTTAAATATGATATTTTAATTCTTGCAGGTTTCGTACATATTATTATAAAGTTAATGTACTATCGATTTTTATATATTATAAAGTTACGATTGAAAAAAAACACAAAAAATATTCATATGACTTGGGTGCATCAGGTTAAATCGAAACCGAAATCCTTCAGTTATAATCGAAACCGAAACCAAAACTTATGAAGAATTCTCGATAAAATCATTTATAAAAAATAGATTACTGGAATGCCATCAACTATAATCGAAACCGAAACCAAAACTTATGAAGAATTCTTAATAAAATTATTTATAAAAAAAATAGATGACTTAAGTGCTATCAGCTATAATCGAAACCGAAACCGAAACAAAACTTATGAAGAATTCTTGGTAAAATTATTTATTACAAGAAATGGAAGTCCATAAGAATTAAATAATGGTCATTCGGATGTAAGCGTGACACACAAAATAAATCTTCGATAATGTCCTGTGTAAACCTGTAGTGAACACACACACACACGCAAGCACACGCAAGCACAACAACAACGACAATACTACTACTACTACTACTACTACTACTACTACTACTACTACTACTACTACTACTACTACTACTAATGATAATAATAATAAAAACAACATTGATAATCGCATCAATAATAATTGTTATCGGAATAACTACAGAGCAGACGCTAATGAAGAAAATATCTGAAATTTAAAGGAAATCCCTCGAACGCGGAAATCAACCCATGTAAACTAGGAACAACATGGAAACTTTCACAAAAATAAAACAAAATGATGGAAGAAACATTAGATGAACCCAAGAGAACTGAAACTGCAGATGTTATAAACTGTCCCACCTCAAAAAGAAAAAAGAAAACACATCAACCTCGGCTAATACCGCCAAAGATAAACGCGAAGAGTCAACGAAAATGAAAGGGCCAAGGACTATTGAGATTTTGGAAAGCTTATTGCTACCCAAATTCCAGTGAACACCACTATTCATTGCCAGCGAAAACTCAATGATAAGCGGATGTTGCGATAACGCAATGTCATTTGCAAAGGTTGAAGAGTGAAGGAAATCTTGTGAGTCACCCAGATTCCAGACAACATCATCGACTATAATCATTTTGATGATTAGGGCTATAAAAGAGAATATTCTTATCATTGTTTTGACTCTCGAGTATATATGCGACACAGTTAGACACAGTTAATCAATCGTGAACCACATCATTCTATATAAAGACATATAAGATGTTAACTGATATATACTCGAGAGTGAAAATAAAATGAATATTCTCTTGTCATAGCCCCACTGATGATTTCCTGTGTGAGAATTCTTAGTGAGTATAATGATAATAGAGAGACTTGAACAGGCGCACCAAACAATGCGCCCAGGACGAGCTACATAAAACCGAAGCAGACACATCCAAGAAAACAGTAAATATAGTTTTTGGACCGAAACAAAACGATTAACTCTATCATAGCTAAAATATACAAAACCTAAAAAAAAAAGACAAAAAACAAAAAAAAGCAAGCAATAAACAGATTTTGTGGAATAAGAGACGAAACAGTAAACGCCATCGTAAGTGAATGCAACAAAGCAGGTCAAACGGGGTACAAATGTAGCCATGATTGCAAACTGTGCAAGCATATGAACATTAGACTTGCAGACAAATATAACAAGCTGTATTTGAAAATGAAAAACGTAAAACCCTATAGGACATCGAAATGCAAACGACGAAACTAATTCAAGCAAGAATACAAGGCACAATAATAGCACATTCAATTAAAGTGGTGTTCTTCCTGGTATAGGAATTGACGAGTATAACTCCCCATCCATCTTTCTCCCTCGAGGCATTCAATAATTCCACGTTGCTATTTTCTTTGGTTTTATTCTTCGCTGGTTATCGTAGAGTAGTTTGATGACGATCAGGTGCCACCTGTCTATCCTGGTAATCCTTTCCGAGCGATGTGTTGTCCTTCAGAACCCGATTCACGCTGTTTCTCGAATAAAGAGTTTGATGTATTGTGATGTAATCCCCCATTGCGGAGCTTTAGAACTACGCTGGGGTAGCTTATCATTTCCGCGTGACGCTAGATAACCCAAGGATTTAAGATAGAGAAGATAAATATATATATATATTATTTGCTGTCAAAATAGATATTGTTTGAAACCAGAGAAACGTATTTTTGCAGCTAAAAGTTGATGACAGGAAATTTCACGTATAACATTGTCTGACCTTAATGAACTCAAGGTCGGATGTCAGAATTGACATCTGACCTTGGAAATCGTGAGACCTAAAATTCAGATTTCAGGTATGGAAATTGTGCCTAGGGACCTGAGGATTTCGATTTCGTGGCGAAATCTTATTGGTTGGGGGGGGGAAGTTTCCACCCCATCCACATACCTTACTATATATACGACTGTCGTGCTAAAATTAGTCAGTTGGAGATTAGACTACATGAGTTTGTCTTTCTTCCTGCCTGCTGCTTCGATATTCGCTTTCAACATACCAGATTTCATGTAACAACCTTAGAGAAGACCAGACGACACGAGCCGAGACTTCTGATAAACAGAAGTCCTAACCACCTTCTCTTGAGTGAGAGGTTACATAATGCCATAGCTATTATTTGCAGTTGTACAAACGGTAGATTGTTGAAGTCTCTTCTGTATGAGCAGTGACCATACTTGGCGATTGGCCTAACCATTGTACTCAGAGGAATCTTTTGCTCAGCGCAACGAAATACGAAACTATGAACATAATTATTTATTTTTAATCTCGTATTACATCAGTCATCTGATTTCCATAACCCCATGTTAACCTGATCGGGGGGGGGAAGTCTAAAGTAAGTCCTCGAACTTACTCGTCTCCCATAAACTAGTGGAGGTAGGGAGGTAGGTAGGCGCCTTATTTTTCCTTTGACAGTAGTGCTGTCCCGCTACCCTCTAGAAGTAAAAAGTAAAAAAACATGCCCAAAGGAGATTTCGCCGTCCCTGCAGATCCAAGGCATAAACAAATGAACAAAATCCATGGACATTGTATGAGAATTAAAGCGAATATAGAACATGAAAAGGATGACTGTAATACCAATAATAATAAGAGTACTAGGAACAGGTCAGATAAAAAAAAAATTGGAAAAATAATTATCAGAAATTGAATCAATGTCGAGTAGCGGCAGCTAATGCCGGTTAATACAATAATATACAATGCACAGTAATCTCCCTTGCATTCGAAGAGAACGAGAGAGAGAGAGAGAGAGAGAGAGAGAGAGGGGGGGAATTACTATCTTGAAATGATGAGCCCGACCATGACAATCAGAAAGAGGTAAGCAAAAAAATATTACTCGTAAAGCACAAAGATAATCATCTCGCATCCAGCCATTTCTATTTAATCATCTAACGTGTGGATTTGTTTGATAACTGTGTTACAGTAAAATGATGAATGGCCAACAGAATGAATGTCTAAAATAGCATGTTTATTTGTCTGTTAAGCATGTCCGAAATATCATTTGCATTGGTTTGTCATGCTTAGGCCTGAAACAGGTTTGCATCATTAACGGTGCAAATTCGATAGATACAACTGTTTTACAAATGTCTTTTTTTTTCTATGCGCGTGTTTTAAAAATCTGCAAGTCACCCAATAAAATATGAGATTACGAATGAGGACTATTATTATTTACGAAGAGTTGGCCATTATTCTACATAATTATTGATTGCTTATTGACGATAACAAGGTGAGATTAGCGCAGCTCGAGTGACAACAAACCTGCCACTATTTCCAGCACTGTCTGCCTCTTCTGATAACCGTTGCAAAAATTGACTGCGTTATTACAACAGAAGTTTACCACTGGTTTCTCGTTGGCTATGAACGTCGATCTTTTCTGGAATATGAATGCTAATAAACCTCCCCAATGTCTGTAGTCGCTGCACCCTTCTGGTGGATGTCTGGTGTGTGATCCTTCTCATCGAGCAGAGCATCCTCTGTGAAATTCATCACCATTTTATGTAATGCCATCGGAATCAAATACAATCACTTTTATGTGTGTTTGTGGCTTTTTGTTGTTGTTGCATCACATGGGTGAACCCATGTTCCCTTTCTATAGTGTGGTTTTATTTCTATTTCTACTTATATGTGCGTTTGTTTCCGCCTGTGCGCATTGTTGTTGCTGTTGTTGTTGTTTTTGTTATTGTTGTTGTTGTTGTTTTTGTTATTGTTGTTGTTTGCTCAGAAGGAGCTTTGACACAGGTCATGAAAGATCTCATTGAATACAGCCTGTGGTGTTCCCTGGAAGGTGAGTGACAACAAGTCTCCCCAGCTTGTCCAGTACTCTCCACCTCTTTCGATAACATTTGCAAATAAATTTGCATTAGTGCAACAGCTGCTAGCCATTGATTTCTCGTTGGCAATGACCATTGGTCTTTACTGTAATTTGAGTGGCAATAAGCCTCCCCAATGTTCCAGTTCACTTCGCACTTATACACTGGAGGTCTGGTCAGTGCTCTCTTCTCGGTTTTTCCTTTCTCCTTGACTACTTGGCTATTCGATCTCACTCTTTTTTGGGGAAGGGGGCAATTATGTGGTAATGGGGGATGGAGGAGGGGTTAGAGAACTTATAGGTATGCAGCTTCAATGTTCTTGGTTCCATGTAGCGCTCCATATTTGGTCTCTGTAGCAGTTTGTCTGGTTTTTGCTTGTGGTTCGTGTTTATTATTATTATTATTATTATTATTATTATTATTATTATTATTATTATTATTATTATTTACTCACTACGAGTATTCATACAAGCCATCATCATAGATTTCTCTAAGAACAACTTGTGGTGTTCTCTGGAGTCTGAGTGACAACAAGTCTTCCCAGATTTCCAGTACTCTCCACCGCTTTCAATAACCTTTGCAAATGAATTTGCACTTACCATTGATTTCTCCTTGTCGGCGACCATTGGTCTTCACTGGAATTTGGGTGGCAATAAGCCTCCCCAGGGTCCAAGTCTTCTTTGCACATCTCCAGCGGAGGTCTGGCTAGTGCTGTCTTTCCTTGGTCTTTCCATCCACCTCAAACCTTCTCTACTATTTGGTATGGTTCCAATTGATGCCGGTATTTTTTACGATGGGGTGGGGGGTAATTTACGATTATACAGTTTCAGTTTTATTGGTTCCAAATAGTGTTCCTCTATCATTACGTTTTACTTCCTTTTCTGTTTTCATACGTTCTTGTAGCTTTTGTAGCTCATATGTGTTAACCTCCGCATTCAAGTGGTTTCTTTAATATTTCCGCCGTTTTCATTGCTGCTATCTGTTGCGGCTTTTCACCTATCCCCCTGATATCACCTGTGGTTTTCTGGAATGGTAAAATATACGATCTGGCAGGACTTTTCCTTCTTGTTAACTATTATCAAATCTGGTTTCCTTGTTTGCATGGGTTAAACCAGGTCCAATAGAATTTTATAGTTTCCGCTTCCAAGTACTGCTGTTCAAGATGCAATTGTTTGCATCGTTTGGCGTGTACTGGCTTCCTCACCTGGTCATGTCTATCCTTTTTGGGCTAGTTTGCTGTATTCACTTATGATGTGGTTCATCGTTTCGCCCATTTGTCGATAGAGTCAGCATTTGCTGTTTTATTATTATTATTATTATTATCATTATTATTATTATTATTATTATTGTTGTTGTTGTTGTCGTCGTTATTATTATTAATTATTATTATTGTTGTTGTTATAATAATAATAATAATAATAATAATAATAATAATAATAATAATAATATAGAGTGCGTTTTTGAAGAATCTCGAATTATTGTTTCTCCTTCCGACAATGAAGGCACAGACATATTTAAAAAAAAAAAAATGGGGAAAGAATAAAAAGCTAAAACAAAACCAAAATCTAAATGATAATTTCCTGCACCAAAAGAAAAAAATAATATGGCGATGGAAAGATAAGATAATACAAAATTGGAACGTGAGGAGATTACATGACGATTGGGAACATTTTTTTTCGCGTACCTTAGAATCTCCCTAAGCCTCGATTTATTTTCGACGACATTTTGCTATTTTCATTCGTTTCATAAACAGACTAACTGAAGTACCCACCCCTGCTTGGTCTCTCAATCGCTCTTGCTTTTTTATAACCAAGATTAGGAAGTAATACATTTATGGGCTAGTTTTTATTCTTTTTTTTACAAAGGAGTCATCACTTATCAAGGCCCGGAGGCCACTCGGGGATAAGGGTTAATGAGTGTACAGTCGTCAAGGGGAACATGCCACTCATCGTTAGTAGTGGAAATTTGGTAAATTGAATTAATTAAGGGGATGGCCCATCAATCAATTTGTTCACGTTGGACTTGAAGGCAACCGTCTTGTAGTCAGTTGGAAAGCAGGAAAACGGAACAGAGTTTAAGAGGCGTGCCGTTCCGAGAAATAAGCTTTTTTCATGGAATATACGTTTAGGTTAAGGCACAAACAAGGAGTGTGTGGGGGAATTATTCATATTTTATTAAAAAATATTCAGATTTCTGATGATATGTAACATTATAAGAAGGGGTCATTTATACGTTGTGTTACTAAATGTCTATGGTGGGGTTCTTCACTATCTGAACCCCAAGTTATCGTGTTGCAGTCTATTTACGTGTAATTGTGTTGCGTGCGTGTATGTTAAACATAACATAAACACATAATGCTTTTCGACATACCTCATAAACTTTTCAACTGCGTCGTTGGTCTTTTGGTCCACCTGGGAATTTCATCTGTTCTTGGATGGAAGCAGGAGACTGTGGACAAATGCATTTCAACTCCAAGACGATGGTTGGCTTTATATAGTTTTTAAAAATTACTTTCCAGATGTCGATTGCAGAAGAATGAGAAGTAAATATCTTTGCTTGTGGGTTTCTCTTAGCCTCCAATTTGAGACACGTCAATTCCCTTCCAAGGGGGGCTGTTAAACCGTCTACTCTGTTTGACGTCCTATTTCCAACTTATCTGTTTTCTTAGCTAACCAGCACACGTGACAACAGACACGTACTTCCGATGCTGCTCAATTTTCTTCCGGTGCAACTTGTACAGTTTACACGTCAACATGTTTTGACAACTTTTATCAAAACATAGCTTTCGACATTTCATCCCTTGTTTACTTCCAATCAGATAAACAGATAGGTCGGTCGATCGATCGATAGGTAGATAGCTGGATAAGCAGATACAAACAGAGATAGATAGCTAGATCGATCGATAGATAGATAGATAGATAACAGCTGATTTCTCTTCTATTCTACAACTACATAACAGATGTTCGAAAATAACTAAAACCCTGTATCAACAACACCTTAAAAACAACAACAACAACAACAACAACAACAATAACCAAAAACAGATGTCTAATGCAAGATTCGACCCAACAAAGACGGAATAAAATATTGAAACTGAAGGCAAACTAATTAAGCGAAAACATTATTTCTTTTTAACCAACTTAAACTGTGTTTTAGGGTTTGGCGTATGGATACAAAATTAAAAAGCTATTTTAACTCTCCGCATAGATCTAAAATAGTTTCACGTAGTTCGATTATTTTAGATAAATAAATAAACACAAATAAAAAATAAAATAGAGCGTTTATTATAATAGCTAACAAAACAAAAATGAATTAAAAATATTAATACGCAACAAATAAATGTTACCAAAGGCATGTGTTACAAGAAAAGGGGAACCTTTTCTATTAAGTAAGAAAAACGTTAGATAGACCGAGATTCGAACTGTGCAAGCAAGGTTCAAAAATAGATTCAGAAATGGAATGTGAAATTTCGCATTGTTCATTTCACATAAAATAGTTTAGATATGTTGTTGTAAAAGGACTTTTGATTGTTCAATTCTTTTTATGAAAACTGAATTAAAATAAGGTCAGCTAGAAATTAAAGAATGAACAATGCAATTTAAATATGTTGAAAAATAGGGTAGGAAAAAAATAGGAGTGAGAATTCTTTGTCTGCAGAAATGGTTTGGAAGCATGTGCGAACCACGCATGTTTAGGCCACGTGGGGCGATCACGTTTTTGGACACACGTATGACGTCATGGCAGAAATCTATCCTAAATATAGGAGCTAAAGTCGAAGATCAGTTATACAGAGTTGGAGACGAAGACAGGAGACAGAGCTGACATAGTCAGAGGAGGGCCCCTTTAGAAACGAAGGGAAAACCTTTAATCATGTAGTCGACTTTGAATTACTGGACGTTATAATCATTTTGACCGGTCAAATGGAATAAAAGAACATCTCATATTTTTTATAACTGCCGTCTTCGTGTCGTCTTTCTACAACAAAGGTAATGTGTAATCATCTTATATGAACATTGTTCCCACTCATCGTTATTAAGTAATGTGCCCCCCCTCTCCCTCTCCGTCATAAGTAGTGACTGTCTCCTCTTCTGTGTTATACGATCTGATCACCGTCTTTCTCCTCTCTAATATATGTTATAAGAAGAAAGAAACACTAATAGAACTGTATAAATGTCTTTGTCTTCTCTTCTCCCCCTCATCAATATATATGTCCCCATCCTATCACATCTTAAAAAGACCGTCCCTTATACAACACGTGCTAAGATACTTATTAGCCCATCTGGATAATTTGTTTTGTTTTAATTTATTTTAAATGATTCTTTTACTTACAAACAAAAGTGTAAAGTCTGTTAAGTTAAAAAAAATGGCGGCGTCATTACAGTCATGCCGAGATCCGAAAATCGCACGAAAGCAAAAATCAAACAAAATATTGGTAGAAACAAAACAACAGCAACAAAGAAAGATGAGGATAACAGTCCGCAATAAATAAATAAATATATAAATAAAACAACTTGTGTTCATAATTGACAGGCCTTTCCAGTTGGAAAAGTGTGCATACGCGAACAGTCAAATTTCATGTGCAAAAAGCCAAAAGATTAAAAAAAAAAAAAGACCGATTAAAAGTCTAATTTTGAAAAGTGTTCAGAAATTTATCAGTATTATTACGGTGTTGCCTCAACAAGTGTTCTCACTGAAGTTTGGACAGTCATTGTAATTTCATTGCAACTTTAGATTTACAAACATTTTTTTCTTACAATAATAAAAAAAAACAGCATGAAAAATAAGACAAGTGCGAGAATTTTATATTTTAACATTTACGCTTTTAGGGTCTACGTGTTCAAGCATATATTTTCCACATACGTGGTCGCCATTTTGTCTGGTCCGTGTGTGTTGGAAACAAAAGGAAATTATAATAGTAACGAAACAGTTGGATTAATCTACGAATACATTTATCTACAGATAAATAGCGTGTCGGTGATAAAAATAAAAGGAGGATACTAAATATAATGGTCTATGGTATAATATACAAGAAGAGAACGATAGGTATAAGGAATAAAGGAATACATTATAATCTCAAATGCAATGGGAAAGAACACATGTTGCCAGGCTAGAAATAGAATACTATGCGTGGGCAATGAATAAGTAAATGTTCCTTACTTTGTGCTGATAATGTTCTGGGAGTCTATGCAACTACTACCAGATAGGTATTTGGCGGACAAAGTGTGAGGATCTCTAAAGTTTATATAATAATGAACAGCAGGTCGTACATCAGTCGACGGTGTTGAGCGTTGCACAAAAATGACTAATATTGTATATCAGATTCTCATCAGGATTAAGCGAGCTTTTAAAGACTTTCGAACAGGAGAGCACATTCTCTATAGTTAGCCACGAATAAGTCCAGAGGTGACAACTCCATTAACTCTGAACCAACATTATTATATACTCACCTTGTTGCTAAGAACAAACGCAGATCATTTTTATCTTTTAAAAAGTTACAAGCTTATGAGCACGCACATTCAACGTTTTCCGGAAATGATTGCCGACTTAAAAAAAAGAAGTTAAATTTGTTTTAAGCCTGTTTTAAAAAAATGGTCGAGAATTATGCCCAGGAAACCCACCTGGATCGTCAAAAATTAAAGAACCCCTTGTTTCGAAATGAACGTTATCAAGAAAATACGAATTAACTGGTTTGATCACGTCACCAAAACAGGCATTGAAAACAATGTTTACCGAGCATACAAGGGAGACTTTCCAAATAAAAGACCAGGCGACGAGCCTGCAAGGCTTAGACTGACGGGATCGACAGCAATGTAGAGTTTCCTTTGCTCTTTCTATAGTTCTTCAAAGACGCACCTTATTTTCGACGCGCGATGAGTGGAGGGAATACGAAACCTTCTAAACTGTGTAAATCGCTTTATTACGAGTCAAATTTATAAAATTTGAAAATACTTTTGAACCCCAGAGAAGTGAAAGCTGATACACTGGAAGAGCATATCAAGGAACGTTATTTTCATTTTTGTTTTGGAATTTTAAAATCTATTTTTAAAGTTATGATGACTTTTCTGTTTTCATGCAATTTTGACTGTCCATCATTTTATTGCAAGTTTCTAAAATGCACAGAAAATGGCGATTCGTTGTTGCAGGCCTTGTAGAAGGTTTATCTGTCGCAAATCAGATCAAGGAGCTTAAGAGAGATCGAAGAACAGTGTATTCATTCGTAAACAATCGAAACACAAAACCAAGGACGAACAAAAAACACAAAAAGGATATTTTCTACTCACAAGATTAGAAAACATTGGCGGTCAAGTCATCAAGCAGCCATGCAACACCAGCGCTGCCATATTTTGTAAGGCTGGAATACCTTCTTTGTCCAGACAGACACAATGCAATGTGTTGAATGATATTTCAAGGAACAACAAACCCATTATTAAAAATAATCATAAAGAAAAATGTAGGAAGGGAGCTCAAAGATACACGAAAACAAACTTCCAAAATGCGCTTTTTACTGATGAGGCCAAAGCTACCCATAATAGTCCAGATGGGTGGGCCAAAGATTGGAAATGCTTTGGAGCACGTACTCCTCATCGATTCCGTTACCAATAGGGAAGTGAAGGTTTCAAGTTTTCGGCTGGAATAATCTGCAATAAGTTAATTGGATTTTTTCGAGTGCCAGACGATGCCAAACTTTCAAGCCAATCTTTTACTGAATTTTTAAATAAGCATTTTTAGCCATGGTTTGATGCCCTTTTACTATTGTGTCGCCGCTAAATTGTTTTCATGCATGACAGTGCCCCATCCCATTCAGACAAGGCTACGACAGCATCAGTGGAGATGACTTTATGACATGGTCATCTTGTTCTTCAGATCTCAACGCCATTGCACAGTGCTGGTCAATTTTGAAGATGGAAGCTTATGAAGGAAGAAATCAATTCTCGTTAGAGGAGGATTTACGGAAGTTGCTGGAGGTATGACGTTCCAAATCTGCAGCTTGAACTTATCCATTGACAAAAGATTGTTGACAATGTAATTTAGAAAAATGGAAGTTATGTTCTAAAATAATTGGTTTCTTTAACACAATAATAAGAATTTCGTTTTGTTGTGCCTATTTACAATGCCTCCCCACGGGACAGAGTTAGACACCAGGGTCGTTTTTTTAACGTGGAGAAAAGGTACAAAAATAAAAATTTTCTCAGTCGTGAAGGATTTCTCCTCTACCGAAAGAGAACAAGAAATAGAAGTGCAGCATCTGAAGAACAGATGGTATTTATTTGCTCCCCCACCGAGCAAATTAGGCACAAGGCCGATTTTTAATGTGAGGAGTGAAGGGAGGGGGAAGGGAAAAAGGGGACCAGCTCCCGAGAGGTGGGAAATGGGAGCTGGTTAAAGGTCAGGCATGTGGGATTGCCCCCACATCTGGTCTTTGCTAGTCATAGCTAGTCATAGCTTGCAGTATCTGCCGGAACAGATGGTATTTATTTGCTCCCTCACCGAGCAAATTAGGCACAAGACCGATTTTTAATGTGAGGAGTGAAGGGAGGGGGAAGGGAAAAAGGGGACCAGCTCCCGAGAGGTGGGAAATGGGAGCTGGTTAAAGGTCAGGCATGTAGGGTTGCCCCCACATCTAGTCTTTGCTAGTCATAGCTAGTCATAGCTTGCAGCATCTGCCGGAACAGATACTACACTTTGATCTTGGCCCGAAGGTCAAGAAAATTTCGTTTTGTTGTGTCTGTATCAACAACAACACGAACGCAGAAAGTAAAGGTAAAACAAATATATTAAGACGAAAATAAAATACATATTTACAAAGGTGCAGTTGTACTGCAGTTGGAAGATTGTCCGGCAGAGGGCGTGTTAAAGTCTTTGATGGAGCAACCGGCACATGCGTCTTGCCTATCGGGCGTTCGAACACAGCTCCCCGGTCTTGCTGACTTGATACCTTTATCTATATCTTGTTCACTCACGTATGCTAATTAGTGGGCGTCTCCACAACACGTTTTTTTATTTTTGTTAATGTTGTTACTGTTTACGTTCTTTGTGTCATTAAAACAGAATTATGAAGTGAAAAAATTGTTTTCTTACATAAAATATACATTTTCGAGATACTCTAAATTTCTAAATTACCTGAAAACAGAAAAAGTTACCATAACTTTAAAAGATATATTTGGAAATTCTACAAAAAATATGGAAACAATGCCCCTTGTTATGCTCTTCCAGTGTACAAACTTTCACTTCTCTAGAGTTTATATTAATTTCCAAATTAAAAAGAGTTACCTTTAATTAAACGATTTAAACGGTTAAGTAAATAACTCATAGATCTTCAAAAGACTTAGAAATAGTATTAAAAATACTTCTATCGGTAGCAAAGAACATTACTTCATAAACGTGCGAAGGCAGTTGTTAGAAAAATTGAACACCCCGAATCATGCAAACTTACGTTAAGAATCTTGATTCCAATTTGGATCAAAATCCATGAAAAAACTGGGGTAGATTCGAAAAAGTTGTCAAAACACAAATGTATAACAAATAAATGTTATCAAAGGCACGATAAGTTACGTTTCTACCTAACGGGATTTTTAGCGTTTTTATTTAATTCAACATATTTATTCAGCTCGAAAAACATACAGTGTTTACGATGTATTGGAAAATTTTAAATAGCGCCACACTCTCTGCCGAACAAAGTAAGTTTGGAAAAATGAGTTAAAAATAAAAAAACTATACAAAACACTATTAGAAACTTGCTCAATATATGTTACCGTGGCTTGGGCTGACATATATTCAGTGGGTTTTAACAGTATTTTGTATAGTTTTTTTATTTTTAACTAATTTTCCCAAACTTACCGTGTTCAACATAGAGTTCGACGCTATTTAAAATTTTCCAATAATCGGTAAACACTGCATGTTTTTCAAGCTGAATAAACATGTTACATAAATAAAACCATACTTAAAAGATAACACTACTCCAATTTACGTAAACCCTAAGTCCAATCACCCACCGTCAATTATAAAACACATTCCTAACTCGATCGTAAGTAGACTCAGTAATAACTCAAGCGATGAAAATGCATTTAACAGGTCAACCAATATCTACGAAACAGCCCTAAAAAATAGTGGATACAAAAATATCGATATCAAATATAAGCAACAAAACACCAACAACTATAATAAAATTAAAAATAGAAGAAAAAGAACTATAATTTGGTATACGGCCCCATACAATCAAATGTTAAAAACAAAACTTGGCAAGAAATTTCTAGACCTTATTGAAAAACACTTTCCCGCAACCAACCCCTTACACAAAATCTTCAATAAAAATACCTTAAAGTTATCCTACAGTTATTGCGAAAATTTAGAGATGATAATTAAGCACATAATAACAAAATACTAAATAAAAACAATGTAAACAACAACAAAATAAACAATAAAAAAGTAGACACCATGACAAAAATAAAACCAACACTAGTAGAAATGATAATAATAATAATAATAATAATGATAATAATGATAATAATAATAATAATAATAATAATAATAATAATAATAATAATAATAATAATAACAAACCAACCCAGGAGAGAACAACCACACCATAAATAAAAATACTAATAACGAACAAGATAAATGCAACTGTAGACAACGCACACTTTGCCCAGTTCAAAATAAATGTCTAACAAAAAGCGTAGTTTATCAGGCAACAGTATTTGCGAAAGAAAACCCGAATAACAAGAAATATTACGTAGGCATGATTTCCTTATATTTCAAAACCCGATACTATGACCACAAAAGTACATTCAACAATAAAAAACAGCATATAAAAACAACACTAGCGAATAAATACTGTGATCTCAAAGAAAGCGGACATTCGCCGGTAGTCGAATGGAAAATAATAAGACAAGCTACCATGTGTAGGCATTTAGACTACCCATGTAAATTATGCCTTCATGAAAAATTTGCTATCCTGTACTTTAAAGAACCCCAAAATCTATTAAACTGTAGAAGAGAAATAGCAAATAACTGTGTTCACAAAATAAAACTTAATCTAGGATAGCGATACAAAATAGCTTTAAAACTAACAAAAACAATAGAAAATAAACAAATAAATAATATAAATAAACATGAATATACATAAACGATCACACATATATGTATGTACATATATATGTATATATATGTGCATATATGTATGTACACATATGTATATTTATATATATGTATATATATATATATATATATATATATAAAAAAGGAAAATGTCTGTCTTAAACCACTAACCTAGTTCTGAAACAGATCCTTTGTTCGATAAAATGCATGCCCATTGGCTGATAGGAAGGGCACGGTGGATACTAGAAAGCTGATTGGCTAACTAAAATCCTCAACAGAAAAGGACCATATAAAAACGAGAAACAACCACAGAATTCGCGCATAAGCCTGACGAATCCTAGAGTGGATGAAACGCCGAATATTCAGTGTAGCTTAATCGCCATATATATTTTATAAATTACTAACTAGCTCTACATACGTATTGAACACTTTTGAAGTAAATACTTAAAGTTTACGCATAAATCTATACTTTCGTATATTTATTTTATGTAAGTAAATGAAGTAGTTATATATATATATATTGAAATATATATATATATATATATATATATATATATAAAATAAAATAAATTATTTATATCTCGGCAGTAGAATGAAAAGCATATCTTATTTGTCTTTTATTAATATTATTGGAATTTTTTCCTTTTTTCCTTGTACACATTTTTGTGAATTATTCCATGGATTTCTGCCTTATTATTATGGACCATCTTCTTCCAATTACGGGATTTCCTTGGATTTTTCTTGTGCAAATGGAAATTCAATTAACTTTCTTTAAGTTATATATTTGGATTTTACCGTCACTGGATTTTTTATCTTCCACCAGACTATCTATACATGTGTAATCAGTTTTTTCTTCACTATATTCCCTCTGCTTCACTTTTCTTGTTATCAAGTAAGATCTTTGACTTACTTGTTGTTTAATCAAATACTTTTGTATGTAAAATTCAATCCCGCATTTTGCTAATTCCTACCCTCTGATGAGAAGGAAAGTATTTCTTCGAAACTCCGTGGATTAAGGACTATCCACTTATCTAGTGTTTCCTTTTCAGATTAAATATGTTTTTAACTCATTTCAAAGTGTTTTTAAACATGTTTTATTAACTGTTTGCTCGTATATATATATATATATATATATATATATAACTACTTCATTTACTCACATAAAATTAATATACGAACGTGTGTATATATATGTATATATATATATATGCATATATATATATGTATATATATGTATATATATATGATGCCTATATAAATAAATATATATATATATATATATATATATATGATGCCTATATATATATATATATATATATATATATATATATATATATATATATATACAAGCATCATTTTCTTAGCATTCTGTTCGCGTGTAAAACGAACTTTTCCATATTCACAAATGTTTTAAATGCCCCATAGGAGAATTTTTCTCCAAAAAAAAAAAAACACGTACATTGTCATAACTCGAACCAGCATCTCTCGTAAACTAACATGTCACCTATCTTCCCCGAATAATTCCATTTATCAGAACCACACAGCACACGACAACCCCCAAACCGAATTTAGAGACATACTAATAAAAAAAAAACACTGCCATTTTAGCTGTCTCACACTGTGATGTACGCCTCCCAATTATTGAAGCCTTGTTAATCCCTATTAAAAAACAACAACCATTAATCAAGCTTAACATGAAGCGGATGGCCCGCTCAAATGCTTTAAAGTATTTTAAACGGTTTTAAACGATTTTAATCGTTTTTCCATTCAATTAATTACCTTATTTTTAAAATTATTTTCCATCCTTCGCCTAAGGATGACTTATGGAGGTTGAATACGGAACATTTAGTTTTACACTCGAAGAAAATGTTGGGAAACTAGTCCGTCAAAATTAAAATGGTCTCCAACAATATATATATATATATATATATATATATATATATATATATATATATATATATATATATATATATATATATATATATATACAGGGTGTCCACAAAGCCTGACTACATTTTGTAGATTAGATTATGTAGCCAGATAGGATTATGTAGATTATGTAGCCAGACTTGTTCCTTGCTAATAGACTCAGATGGTTTTGTGGCCAGATTCGAATCTCTCAAGAAGCTGTAATCATAACTCCCTACATTGATAGATTCTTGAAAGGATGAAACATTAATATCCATAGGTATTTAAAAAGTATCATAGTAATAATTATATATATATATATATATATATATATATATATATATATATATATATATATATATTAAGTAATGTGATTGATAATTTAAAATTTAAAAATCAAATTATAATTAAATTAAAAATCCGTTTCATAAGAAGGAATAACAACAAAATCAATTATCTGTACGATCGTTTCGGAAAACAATGCTTTTTATTGTGGTAGACATCAAGTTACGTACAATAATTACATGTAGTTTTTTAATAAGCAAGGTCTCCTCGTCAGCAAATTTTGAAGGGTTTTTATTAAATTTAAAAGACACCATAAATAAACCTAGCATTAAAAGTAAGGCAGATGTATCTGAAAAAAAATTGAAATAAAAGGTCTGGATTTAAAATTGATAAGAAAATTAATATGGGTTAGAGATAGAAAAGAAATAGATTAAAATATAGATTTGAATTTAAATGATAAGTTTGATTTAAGTACCACATTTCAAATATATATTTATGTGCATATATATGAAAAAAAATACACACGTAGATATAAAGGTATATATATATATATATATATATATATATATATATATATATATATATATATATATATAGAAAAATATATAGAGAAATTTATATATATACAGGGTGCCTATAAAGTCTGGCTACATACTCTACACGATGCCCACAAAGTCTGGCTACATAATGTAGTCAGACTTTGTGGGCATCCTGTATATATATATATATATATATATATATATATATATATATATATATATATATATATATATATATATGTACTTGACTACCCGTGACTTGTTGGGTCAGTTTATTATATTAACTATGGAATTCATGTATGAGCGGGACACTTGTGACGTAAAGAAAATAGTTTTTTTTTACATAAAAGAAACATTTCTATGAAAGTATATTAAAATGAAAAAGAATATAGATAGCTTTCTATGATCCGTTCTGTTTATTATAATTGATTATTTTTGAAAAAAAAAAATGTACAATTACTGAATTATAAGTGGTTGGGCATACTTATAGGTAAATGTGCACTGAACAGATACCATAATACTTATTATAGTTAGATACAAATTTAGATATATCTGCTTTTTTTACATCGTTCATTTCTGTATTACGTTTAAGTTATTTTAAACCACACTCTTCTCATGTTAAATAATAATTTCGAAATAATAACGTTAATATTTCAGCGTCCCAATTTTTCTTTTGTTTTTTGTTTATTTTAAACCCCACTCTTCCCATGTTAAATAATAATTTCGAAATAATAACGTTAATATTTAAGCGTCCCAATTGTTCTTTTTTCCCCGTTTAAATTATCCAAATAAACAATTGTTAATACTGTCTGCTTTTTTTTTACATCGTTCATTTCTGTATTAAGTTTAAGTTATTTTAAACCCCACTCTTCCCATGTGAAATAATAATTTCGAAATAATAACGTTAATATTTCAGTGCGCTGATTATGCGCGCAAGCGCAACCGGATGTCGTAAACCGGAAAGTGGGTTACATACATCGTTACAAGGCCATTTGAGTTTTATAATTATATATATATATGTATATATATATGTATATATATATGTGTGCATGTGTGTGTGTGTGTGCGTGCTTGTGTGTGTATGTGTGTGACAAAAAGAATCAAGAGATGTGCAATGCCTAACCTCACCCCTCCTGAATCAATGCTGTTTGATTCGAGTGGAAAAATGAAGATCCAGACGACCGGAAACAATGCCGATATTCGCGGAGATCACATCCAGCACTTGGTATTCCCAAATAGTCACTAATGACCAGGATCAACGTCGCTTACACATATAGGACTCGAAAAAACAGATAATAATGTCATTTTACTGAAAAAAACATCTTTGTGGATGAGAATATAAATATATTGTTTTGCAATTCAATTATATAACGTCTACTTCACCTTCGTTAACGGGTTCGTAAGAAAGGCCTGCGTGTCAAGAATCAGGTGACCTTTGTTATTAATGAATAATACTTTACAGAGTATTTGGTTTTATGTGGGTTCTTATTAACACTTTATCCACTGTACTGTATACAAAGCAATCGAACGAAATTCAGATCTTGTTAGCTGAGAAGCTTAATGTTGAAAATAATACCGGATTTTTTTTTATGAATGTACGATACTTTCCATTTGAACATTCAAATATTTCAGATTTACATTAAATTTTATGCAGATTCACTGGAAACTAATATTTCCTAGACGTCAATTCCTTCTTGAGACCTCTTAATCTTAAGGCTTCATTTTAGACATATTCTATAAATAATATCATGCAATAGGTGTAAGTAAAAATTAGAATTAGATTTCTAGACACAAGGTTTATTATAATTATATTTAATGTTAGTTTTCATAAGCTGACGTAAAAATTGTGCTAAACTGTTTGTTCACGGAATCAATTTTACCCGTCCTGAGACGTGTATTCTTCTAGTTAAATATATATACTATCAGCAATATGATATTTTTTGTATAATACTTCTTTTTTTTTTACATAGGGGTCACCACTTATCAAGGCCCGAAGGCCACTCAGGGATAAGGGTTACTGCGTTTTGATAGAGTGTCTTACTTAAGGGGCGGTTGTCAGGAGTTTGTTTATGTTGGACTTGAAGACGTCCAAGTTGTATTCAGGTGGGAAACAGGCAAGCGGCAGAGTTTCACTGGCGTGCAGTTCTAAGAAAGAAGCTTTGCTCATGGAATCTACGTTTGGATTTAGGCACAGATAAAGAGTGGGGAAAATTACTGACAGTAGTTTCAGCCAGACGGGTGTTTCTCGGGAAAGATTGGCGAGGGGGGGGCAAGGGATTGGAGATCAGACGAGCACCTGCCATGGAAATAACGATAAAACAAAGACAGGCTCGTAACGTCTTTTCTGTGGGAGAGAGGTTGCAGGGAAAAGAAAAGGGCACCCCTACTAACCAAGAAGTCTATTTTGTACTCTGTCAAGGCAGGATAGGATGTTTTAGCAGCTCCTGCCCAGATGTGGCAGCAGTATTCCATCCTTGGACGTACTTGGCTTTTATACAGATAGAGAATTGCATCAGTAGTGAGATATCTTCTGGAGCGGTAGAAGGATCCCACCATTTTCCCAGCGTCCCTGGCAACAGACTTGATGTACGTGTTCCATTTCAGATCAGGAGTAAAGGTCAAACCCAGAAGCTTGTCAAAACATGGAGCCTCCCCAAGACGTTAAATAAGTGTTAATTCACTTATATACATACACGCATGTGTTTGGTTTGGTTTACGTTATATCAACGATCTACTGCCCACATGCATTGACTAAGTCTACAATACAGTGTAGTCTACATTGCACCGTAGAGAACTTACTGCTGATTTTATAAAATTACTTTTATATAATGACTTCAATTAAAGTTTAAAATGCAAAAGTCAAGTATCACGTTTCAAGTGTGCTCTAAGCGGAAACATTCAACTGAACTCCAATCTCTGGTCCCCCTCTTGCCAATCTTTTACAAAAAACACCCGTCTAGCTGAATCCATTGTCAAAAACTTTCCCCACTCTTTATCTATGCCTAAATCAAAACGTAGATTCCATGAACAAAGCTTCTTTCTTAGAACTGCACGCCTGTGGAACTCTGTTCCGTCTGCCTGCTTCCCTCCTGACTACAACTTGGATGTCTTCAGGTCCAACGTAAACAAATTCCTGATGAACCGCCCCCTTAAGTAGACACTCTAAAATATCCACACTAACGTACTGTACTTACAATAACCCTTATCCATGAGTGGCTTCCGGGCCTTGATAAGTGGTGATCACCTTGTAAAAAAATCATTATGTACGCGCATCTGTTTTATCTAAGAACTTACTATTGATTTTATACGCCGATAATAAAACTTCAAAAATGCACTTGTGATGTTAGGCTGTATAGGGGCATTAACTTTGGCCCAAATTAGGCTTCTTTCTTTAATAAGGTTTTTCGATTATCGATTTTTGATAGTTATTGGAGGCATTCCGATACAAAACCTTTCCGAGAACACTCATAGACACATAAAATTCCATTTGTGGAAAGTTTCAGAGAGACGAGTCAGCCATTTCAGAGTGCATATAAGTAAATGTTACTTTTCGAAAACACTATTCTTAGAAATCGTTATCCGGAGAAAGAACGTTTATAGTGGATGTAGGAATATTACTCCCAAAAACATTACCCGTAGAACACATGACCTTTTTAAAATCTGAACACGATTGACTTTCAGTCACCAGTTTCTAGTATTAATTTGGAAGGAAATGTAACAGGGCGTGGACGCGCGTATAGCGGTTGTATGTAAAAGCCAAGTTGTGTGCGAAGTGATGTCACGGTAAGGAAAAAGAAAAAAACTATAAAAACGAACGTGTACACAGACCGAAGAGCTCGTTAGAGGGGACAATCACGTTAGAGACGTCGGTGACGTCACAGCCTTAACGAGAGGTTACGCGTGACAGGAGCATAAGGAATAAAGTTATTTTCTTAAAACCTAAAACAGCCAGTTGAAGTATTTCATACTCTTTATCTTCTTTGCGACTGAGTCTACAATGTATTGGGTCCAGAGTGTCTAAATATGTGTAACGTTACAAAAATATGAAAGACAAATAAAGCCTTAATTTTTGAAAAACAAAACAAAACAAAACACAAAACAAGATTGAATGATACGTTTTGAGCATGGAATTATAGCATCACGTGACCAGCCGATTGACGAGGTCTGAACTCTCCGATCTCCCGTCTAGACCTGGACCCCGTCTTTAGGCATAGCCTAGATGCAGTCGCTGTTTCGGGATAAGGGTATCTCTCTGCACAAATTTTCAGTGAGCGAATTCCTGAACTAGCCAATAATGCGGACTCACATATGTACGAGTTGCTTAGCTAGTAGAAGATATTCTATACACACATATTTTGAATTTACTAGGATGATAACTATTTGTATGAAAAACAAAACAAATATGTTTCGGAATTCTTTTAACATATTAGCTTGCAGAAGCGTCTTGAATTTTTTTTTCCGACAGTATTATAAGAGGACAAAAATTAAAAACTCACAAAGCTCCCAGAAGACTAGTGAAACCATCCCTACGCTGCGCCCCAAGCTTCCTGAGTACTTTGCACCAACTCTGTACGTAAATAAAACAAACACCTTCCCAATCGTCATCTGATGTTCTCGCTCATCAGAATTTGACATTATTTTTTTTTATTCCGCCATATTTTTTCTTTGGCGGGAAACTGAAGTGTTTCTTTTTTTTTTCTTCTTTTTTTCATTTTTGTTATTGCTTATTCTTTCTCTAGTTCTTCAAAGACGCGCCTTAATTTTTCGACGTGCAGTAGACGGGGTGGGTGGGATACGAAACCTTCCAATAAATAACTCACAGATCTTCAAAAGACTTAGAAAATAGTATTAAAAATACTTCCATCGGTAACAAAGAACATTACTTCATAAACGTGCGAAAGCAGTTGATAGAGAAGTTGAACATATCGAATCATGCGTGCGTTTCTTTTATTTTATTTAAAAAAAAAAAAAAAAAGAAAAAAGGAGAATACCCGTCTGTGGAAAGGTAAAATTAATTTCCTGAAAAAAAACAAAAAACAAAAAAAAAAACAAAACAAAACAAAAAAAAGTTTTCTAATTTCTACTTTTTAAGATAAAAAACAACAAAAACAAAAACAAAAAAAACAGTTTTCGACCTCATATCTACTTGCTAAGAAATAAAAAACAAAAAAAAACAAAAACAAAAAAACAGTTTTCTACTTCATATTTACTCGCTAAGATAAAAACAAACAAAAAACAACAAAAAACAACAAAAAAAAAAACAAAAAAAAAAACAAAAAACAAAACAAAGGTACTTTTCTACCTCATATCTACTTGCCAAGATTAAAGAAAGAAAAAAAAAACAAAAGCAATAAATACAATTTTCTACCTCATATCTACTTGCTAAAATTAAAAAACAAAAACAAAAAACAAAAGAAAAAAACAACAACAGTTTTTTACCTCATATCTACTTGCTAAGATTTAAAAAAAATTGTAATGAGATTAAACCTTACATCTTGAATCCTGATTCCAATTTTGATCAAAATCCATTAAAAAATTGTGATTCTTGAAAATGTCTCAAATTTAAATTTTAAGCTAAAAGGAGGCTTAAGTAGAAATTAAATTCAAGAAATCTTGCTTTACTTATGTCTAACGACTATTGATCAAATTCAATGCAAATCTAATATATCTGAATATCCCCAAAAGGAAGATGTGTGCATATTACGCAGTTTAAAAGCATTAAAATATTCTAAAGTGTTTAGAATATATGTTAATTAATGCCTAATACCAAGTGTTAGAATTTCACGGAGATCGGAGATACTTATGTTTTAAATATGTTCTCATTACCTGTATAAACGTGAGACCCTCCAATTGTCGCCTATACGGTCGAGTTTCAATCCTGGCTGTAGGTAGTTGCTAGTCTAGCCGCACTGATGAGATGTGATGCAGCGAAACAGTGCTATATGTGATGGACTTATATATATATATATATATATATATATATATATAAATATATATATACTTTCAATTTGTCTTTACATAAGCAGTAATGTGTTGCTACACAGTCATGAGCATGTTTCGGTCTTCTAGTATTTAGTTACTACAGACCTCTTCAGGCAACAACGCTTATATTCAAAAACGGAATTCTTAATGAAAAATGAAAATCAACTTTCAGCAAAGTAACTAAATACTAGAAGATCGAAACATGTCCATGATTGTGTAGGAACACATTACTGCTTATGTAAAGGTTGCTATTTTTCAAAGGTAAGGTAACCAGTGAAATATAACGAGGTTAATAAAAGAGTGTTCAATGCCTGTTAGAGCAAGTTACATTTCCAATTTGTCAAGGCCCAAAAGTCATTTGCGGATAAGGTGGTAGTGTAGTAATCGATAATGGTGTAAGTTGGGAAAGATTTGATTATTTATGGGGACAGTTATACAAGAGCTTGTTTAGATTGGATTTGAAGGCTACCATGTTGTATTCACTCGGGAAGCAGACCAACGGAATAGTGTTCCACAAGCGGACAATTATGGGAAAAAGCTTTGTCCATGGAATCTGCGTTTATAGGCACAGATAAAGAGTGTTTTTTTTTTTTTTACACAGTGATCACCACTTATCAATGCCCGGAAGCCACTCATGGATAAGGGTTATTGCAAGTACATTACGTTAGTGTGGAGATTTGATGAAGTGTTTACTTAAGGGGGCGGTTCATTAGGAATTTGTTAACGTTGGACTTGAACACATCCAAGTTGTAGTCAGGTGGGAAGCTAGCAGACGGAACAGAGTTCCACAGGCGTGCAGTTCTAAGAAAGAAGCTTTGTTCATGGAATCTACGTTTTGATTTAGGCACAGATATAGAGTGGGAGAAATTTTTCACAGTGGATTCAGCTAGCCGGGTGTTTTTCGTGAAAGATTGGCGACGGGGAACCAGAGATTGGAGTTCAGACGAGCACCTGCCATGGAAATAACGAAAACAAGGGTAGGCTCGCAACGTCTCTTCTGTGGGAGAGAGGTTGCAGGGTAGAGAAAAGTGGTGTAAATCATATGTAGTAGTTGTAGCTAATTGAGTGTTTTGTGAAAATTTGGCAAAGGGAAGCATAGATAGGAGTGTAGTCGAGCACTGGTCATGAAAATAACGATAGAGCAGAGACGGGCTCGCAAGGTCTCTTCTGTGGGAAAGAGGTTGCAGAGAAGAGAAAAAGTCATCGCTTACAAGTTTTGAAGCCGATTTTGAAATTTATCAAGGTAGAACAGGACACATCGAACAGCTACTGCTCAGATATGGCGACAGTATTCTATTTAGGGACGTACCTGGCTCTTATACAGATAAATGATTGCATCAGTAGTGAGACACTTATTGGAGCGGTGCAATGATCCAACCATTAATCTATTGAAACAGATTTGTTTATGGAAATGTGGATGGTCAAAATAACTTGTTAATAGAAATAAGGACATAAACATATCATTGAACCGGGATCTAGCTATATCCGTTGATTGGTTTAAACAACGTTAGAAGAAAAAAAATCTGGGAGTGGAAACACTGGTATGATTGAGAAGGTGATAGAGGCCGTATGCAGTAGGTAAGTGAGAGGAGGAAGGAGAGGGAAAGTGAGGAGAATAGTAAGTAAGGTGGACATGGTAAAAGTCAAAATAGAAATAAATGAAAACAGTAGAATAACAAATTAATGTAAAAATACAGAATAAATCAAATAAAAATGCGCCCTTAATTCTACTGGCACGTTAACTTGTTTATTCACATTCCTATAATGTAATTTAAAATTTGACCTGAAATGTTCATTACATATGTTCACCTTGAACACACACACACGCACACACACACACATATATATATATATATATATATATATAGTAGAATGATATCGCCTGCTACTATAAGCGAAATGCAAAGCTGGTTGCAAATAGCATTGCCTAAGAGCTGTCGATTTTTATATAAAACATTGCATATATTAACACACAACGCCGTTTATCGACTAGGTGATTATAGGTTCGATCCCTGACTTGGCATAAATGCTAGTCTGTCTATGGATCACTATGCATCTCTCTCTCTCCCTCTCGCCCCCTTTCTGTCCCTGTCTCTGACTCTCTCTCTCTCTCTCTCTCTATATATATATATATATATATATATATATATTATATATTATATATAATCTATATATATCTATAAAAGACACACACACACACATACACATATATATATATATATATAAAAGAAAAAGGTAGTTTACTTGAAGCATTGCTGTTAAATAAAATATAAGTGTATTAGAAGGCTATAGAAATGTGGGTTACCTGTGGGAAACGTGGTGTTGGAAATGAACAAACACACATGTATATTTTTGTTCATTTTCCACGCCACTTCTCACACCGGTAACCCACATTGCTATAGCCTTCTAATACACTTATCTATCTATCTATCTATCTATTTATCTATCTATCTATCTATCTATCTCTCTCTCTCTCTCTCTCTCTCTCTCTCTCTCTATATATATATATATATATATATATATATATATATATATATATATATGCGAAGCTCGTTGTTTTTTTGTTTACGAACAGGCGATTTGAGCACAACGAGTTATTTACGGGCGTCGATTCCATGGTCGAGTGGGAGAACTTCCGACTGTCAACACGACGGTTCAATCCTTGGCTTGGGAGAGATGCTAGTCTAGCGGCACTAATGAGTTGTGATACAACGAAACAGGACTGTATGTCGATGACTATATATATATATATATATATATATATATATATATATATATATTTACGGTGGGTGAGATCTAGATCCAACTTGGAGATTATCGTTATGAGCACCCATCTATCTAACCTTGGATGCTATATAAGAAATTGAGTGCTATATAAATTTTGATATCGCCAGCCCTTATCTATCTAATTACTGTTGTCTGTTTTTGTTCGTTGTGTTCTAATTAGGAACTTTGAGTTGACTATTCATAGGACATGTCATGAATTACGAATGTGTCCCCTTTTCATTCGCCTACAGTTGTTCTATTACGCTAGGGGATCTCTGCATAGCTACTAGGTAATCAAACAAACAACCAGCGAAAGGTCTACAAAGGGTTACGCTTACCGTCTCTACATAAAAGGAAAATGACTGCGCAAATGACACCAATAAATGAAAGGCTGCAAGAGACATCGACAAATTGAACAATACAGGAGACATCTTGTCTGGAACAAACAAGTCGAGGAGAATGTGTGTGTGTTGGGAAGGAAGCATTTACATGAGCGAATTATAAGATCGACTAAGGAAGAAACGCACGAAAACATCTGGACATGGCTACAAAAAAAAAAAAAAAACATTTGAAGAGAGAAACGGGATCGCTACTGATAGTCATAAAGACCAACTCGATCACAACGAACTATGTAAAAACTAAAATAGACAAACACCCAGAAAACAATAAATTAAGATTCCTCAGACAAAACACGGTAAATCACATAAATGAATGCAATAATTTATCATCTCCAAAAGAATATATAAAAAAAACATAAGCGGCTGCAGAAGTAAGGGGAGTACACAGAGCTATGCAAACAACAGATGGAGCAGATATAAACCGGTAAAAAATACTGGAAAAGAAATAGCATACAATCATATGGAACATGGAGGTTCAAACATACAAATCCATCCAAGCAAGGAGACCGGATGACATGATAGTCAAAATAAGGAACGTAACGTTGTACACGGTCACGCACGCGTTAACATGTAGACACCCGGGACCCACACGTTGTAGACTCAGTCGCCAAAAGGCAAAGTATAGGTAAAAGGAAGGAACTTTCAGATTTTAAGAAAATACTTTTATTCCTCATTCTCCCGCCACGCGTGACTTCCCGTTAAGGCTGTGATGTCAGCCACGTCTCTAACGTGATCATCTTCTCTTATGTGTTCCTCGGTCTATGCACACGTTCTTTTGGTAGTCTTTTTTTCGTCTTTTATCTTCGCACACGGTTCGGCATTTGCATACATCCACCATTCTCTGTTAAACGAAGAATCCGTCCAAGAAGACGCAAGAGAACTGAAAGAAATATAGAACATAAAGAAATATGATACTAATAATCGCAGGAGCACCAGGGACATTTTCTAAAAAACAAAACTGAAAAAAAGGACGAGGCCAAATAGGAAATAACGACGTTTCCCAATTTGTAAAATACGCATAAATATTAATATATACACAAACTGAAACATGTGGGTGCGAGTATTATGTTTCTAAACAGTTCGCCTTTTGTAAGTAAAAATACTATACTCGAACTGAGCTCGAAACCAAAACCTAAAGACAGTGATTCAAGTGATATATATATATATATATATATATATATATATATATATATATATATATATTATATGGAAAAATGCGCGCATGAAAAGTAATATTCTTAAGATTTTATTAAACCTGGAAAAGTAAAGAACAAGATATTCTAGTAAAGTAAAAAAAAAGAATTTTTTAGACTTAAAATATTGCAGCTAAAAATAAAATTTGAATATTGATAAATATTTTATTTATTATTTGCATATGTTGTTGTTTATTGTTGAGTTAGAAAGGGTGTCAGTCGCTGGATTGAACTTATTTCCCCCCTATTATTTGCATATATTTATGTAGTGAAAATTGTTTGAATAAAATTAATTCATTAGTTAGTTAGTTAGTTAGTAAATGGAATTAATAATTTTATAATTTACACATAAATTAATAATTTTATTATATCATAATTAGGATCATTTAATTCTTTCTAACTCAACAATAAACAACAACATATGCAAATAATAAATAAAATATTTATCAATATTCAAATTTTATTTTTAGCTGCAATATTTTAAGTCTAACAAATTCTTATTTTTTACTTTACTAGAATATCTTGTTCTTTACTTTTCCAGGTTTAATTTCTTGTCCTTTACTTTTCCAGGTTTAATAAAATCTTAAGAATATTACTTTTCATGCGCACATTTTTCCATATAATCCATGATTTTTCCAGGCATTGCTATTGTATTAATATATAAATTTATAATATTTATTAATGATTGTCAAAAAAATTAGCTCTCAAACACAAATTTATGCAATATTTATCATCCAATCACAGTAGTTCCGAGCCAGGGTCTCTACCGAGACTGCGGTTCATGAATTCGTGATCTGTATAGAGCGTAATCTAACAAAAAAGAAGATGGCACTCGGTGTCTTTTTAGATATCGTTGGAGCTTTTGACAACATACCCTTCAGTAGTATGTTCAAGTCGCTACGAGAACTCAATGTGCCACCAGTACTCATCCGATGGATTGAGTATATGGCGAAGCACAGAACAGTTCAAGTAGAACTACTGAGGGCAACTGTTAAAAGGGAAGCAGTTAAATGAAACCCCCAAAGTGGGATTTTATCACCTTTACTATGTCACTGTATACTGAATCCTCTTTTAAAGGAGTTTAAAAAAGGAATATTTATGCCCAGGCTGCTGCTGATGACATCGCAGTGCTGGTCGCGGGTTCAAAAGCATCATTGGTCAGACGCATTGCCAAAATGGGACTACATTTTTCATCAAATGTGATAACGAAAAATTTGAGTTCATTCAAAGAATATGTATATCATAGAATTCACTAATATTTTTAATCGATAAATTCACCATTTTTTTGCTATAAAATCATAAGGAGAGTTAAAAACAAATTAGTTATTAAAAAAAAAGTTCGGTTTTTTAATTATAAAAAAAAACGATACACGGGATTGAACCTAAAAACTTTCCACAAACCCCCGGTCCTCTGACCGTTACGCTAACATGTCATATTGGCAAAATCGCAGTAAAAAATATTTATATACAAAAAAAGTTATGCAAAATAAAAAAAAGCGTTAGTCACTTATGTACTTACTCTCCTGTTTGTGAACCCACATATTTTGTTGTAACTTTTTTTCTACTGAACCAATTTTCGAATTTTTTTTTCAAAATGTAGCTAATGAAGTGTTCTATCCAACTATATAACCTGTTTGAAATTTGGTTGCGAACGGAATTAGTAGTGGGGGTTTGAATGTGTCTCGAATCATTCAATTTCGGACTTAAGCATATATTCAACCACTACCGTGGTTGAATGATATATATATATATAGTACAAAATTTTGTTGAAATTCAAATACTTACATTTTTTCTCTTATATGACCCTTGTTTATTTTACTCTTAATCTCTTCGTTACAGCCATTTCGTTAATGGGATGACAATTCTACGATTTCGTAGAAATTTTCATATGTTTTCTTAGACATTTTCCTCCCATTAACTTGTCAGATGCGATTTCCATCTGAAGTTAGCAACAAACAAGTTAATTTGTACACAATAAACCTGGTGTGTTGGTTTGGGAAAAGAAATTACATCACAACTTTGTTACAGCTCGGCCATGTTGGGTACCGTGCAAACCATAATTCACGTTTGAAACCTTATTTTCGTATATTTTTTAATTTCACGTATTTTGCTTAATTTCCCATTTGTTTCCTTAATATTTATTCTTTCCTATGTTATATATATATATATATATATATATATATTTATATATATATATGTATATATATATATATATATATATATATATATATATATATATATACTAGCATAACACTCGGCATTTCCCGATCGTAAAATACGCTTTAATATGATATTTGATTAATGCGAATTCTGTATTTATTAAAAAAAACGTAACTCGTGCTCCACCACAGAGAATCGAAACCAAAACCTTTAGCTAACGATTTACTTTTTCCTTTGATGTTAACGCCTGAGCCATGAAAGCATGTTTGCTGCCAGCTTAAAAATTAAAACATGAACCAATAGCTATTACGTTACACATGCATATTCGTAATGCCGTCATTCGATCTTCACATTGCAAATTTAATTTCTTTAATTTTCACAATTTTGCACCGATTTTCCCCAGCTAAAACCAAAACATAAAGTTTCGCATGGGTTCAAATACTCTATATATCAAGTTTCATGTCTGTGAATGAAAAAACAGACAACGGAGTTTGGGCAGGCCAAATTGTTTAAACAAATATACATAAGCATACATAAATATATATAAAAAGAGGTTTGTGTTTGCTATAACATTTTTACGCAAATATTATGCAAGTATAAATCATGTAGAATATCTGCATGAATATAATTACACGTAATAGTTAACTAAAGATCATCATCCCATGAGAAACCGAAAACACTAATAGGAAATTAATTAAAATAAATGTTTAAAAGAATATGCAAATTAGTTTAATCTTTTGCAAATGAATGCAATTCCACGACCCATATATGTGAAAGTTGTATTTTCTTTTTAAATAAATAGAAAGAAGAGTTTTAATATGAATATCAATACACGCATAAAAACAAATTTTTATATATATATATATATATATATATATATATATATATATATATATATATATATATATATATACAGCACAATCACGTTGACACACCGGTTCTTGCCAGATCATCGAAGTTAAGCAATGTTGAGCCTGGCCAGTACCAGATGGCTGACTATTTTAGAAGGCTAGGCGCTGTATGTACCGCGCCGAGTCGTAGAAATTTTCAGGTTGGTATCTGGGGGCGCATTAATTTACTGGAAGAGATGGACACCCACTCCTCGTTAAGACATGCATTTAGGAGAATGAAACACTGATGTAAAAACCTGTAGTTTACGATGTACTCTGTCTTGTGGCAGTAATCTGCACCGACAAAGATTAGTAGTAATATCAAAAAGTGTGGTTGGCTCTACACAAACCTTCACCAGGATAAACAGACCATTTATGTGGATTTTCACGCAACTTAGATGTTGTGGGGGAAACTCATACGTCAGGATCAACGGGAGAGTCCATCATATTCTCTACGGGGCCCAGCATTTGGAATGAACATAACCTTTGTAAAATCTTAAGTGGATCACAATCAAAACGTGGAACTTAGTCTCTAAGAAGACATTTTTATTTTAAAGAGCCCAGCTTATTTCTTGAATTTTGTTTTCTTTCTCGCATTGCAAACGTGACACATCTAGCATGCACCTCTACACCTCACTAAACATTCAACAATGCGCATGTTAATACCATCAAAGTTTTGCCAATATTTATATATCTTGTTTAAAAGTCATTAAACTTTATACCATAACTTAAATATATAACACACACACACACACACACACACACACACACACACACACACACACACACACACACACATATATATATATTCATATATATATATATATATATATATATATATATATATACTAGAAAAAGTACCCGTCGTTGACTGGGGTTAAAAACGGCCTACAGAAAATGGACTCTGATTTATGAAAGTATGATAGGTTATGAAAAGGATGGGTGGTAAATTTAGTTTGAATTTGGGGGTATCAAAACCAAAGCAAAATATGATGAAAGTAAAAATAAAATAGATAAACCCCATAATTTATTATACCATACCTGTTCACACTGAAATACTTATCACAGTATTCTGTGGATCTATATTAAAAAAAAAAACCTTGTTAAACTTTGTGACATATTTCCATTCTATGGAGGTTAGGTGCTGACGAACACCCCATAATTTTATTATACCATATTTCTTCAAACTGAAACACAATTATCAAAGTATACTTACGCAGATAGATATGAAAAGTCTTTATTAAAGTTTGTGCCTATTTCCATTCTATGGATGCCAGGCGCGAACGCAGACCCCACAATTTCATTATACCATCCCTATTTAAGTTAAAACATACTTATCAAAGTATTATTATGTACATCTATCTCAAAAACACTTGGAAGTATTTTTTTATTTAATTTTTAAATTTTTTATTTTCATACTTTGTGGACCAGGCGCGAACGCAGACCCCACAATTTTAATGAACCACCGTTCTGTAGGATCAAACATACCCATTCCTGGTCATCGATACATCTTCTATCAGTATATGTAATCAGTTTTTTAAAATAGTCAACGATATAGGAGCCTATTCGTGACCACACACACACACACACACACACACACACACACACACACACACACACACACACACACACATATATAAGTGTATAACTTAAACATAAACCAATTTATGACTATTTCATTCGGGATACTTCCATTGAAAATGTGATATAGAGGGTGTTCCCAAAAGATGTATACACACTCCTAAACTATCTTTGCACTTCAACAGCTTTTTAATGCTACAGAGTAGAATTTAGAATGAATTTTTTCTTCAAAGGGTAGCCTGGCTGCCATCATTAAGACCGTTGAAAACAAAAACAAAAACCAACAAAAAACAAACATCCTCTTTAAAATTATTTAAAGCGTGTATACATCTTTTGCGGACATCCTGTATATCTTTTCGTTTTATCCCGTACAACGCAAAAATGATTGATATGCCGTAAAAACAGACAAAAAAAAATGAAAACAAATAATAATTCCATAAAATGTTTGTTCAAATCGATCTAATTTTATATTTGTTTATTCAATCAAGCACTGTTTACATTAAAAATCGAATTGTTCTAAGCAATTTTCGGCCGTTATTTTGCTAAACTGATTTTGAATAATAATAATAATAATAATAATAATAATAATAATAATAATAATAATAATAATAATAATAAATGTGCCTGTCCTTTGAATCAGTTGTTTCAATGTGTTTGCTTGAAAAAAATTTAATTCATTTATTTTGTTTAACGAAACGCACATTCTAGAGTTGCCCATCGGACAATTCTTTGAAAGGAAAGCGGCGCCCCCAAAAAGTAAGGAAAAATGAAACAAATAAAAAACAAACAAACGAACTCGAAAACAATCCGTGTAATAAATCAATATTTGATTACGAAGAAATGATAATTAATATTTCCATTTCTATTCACACAACGAGCAGAACTGGTTTGTCTTTAAGCGAGTGTATTGGGACGGAGTACATAAGTACAGAAACAAAGGAAAAACTCGAATTCTTTAAAAAGAAACATGATCAAATAACAAAAGTTGTTGATGACGTGTAATATTATAACGCTGTTCAGTAGAATTCTCAATCCACGTGCAAAAAGGTGAAGTAATTAATTTGGTGTGGCTTTTTTGTTGGTTGTTTGTGTTTTACGGCATATCAACCTATTAGTTGATTTCGTGCGGAAGAAATTTATTTTACTGTATTGCGTATGGTGCTCAGGCCATGTTTTCAAGTTGTTTGTTTATCTATTGTACATGCTGGCGTTCAAGTTGTTAGACCAATAATCCTCAAATTTGGGTAAAATATCGGTCAGGATCAAATTTAGAACTGGTTTAATTTTATGATGTTTACGTCAAAGGTCAAAACACGGAATGGATGGAAATCACACTTTTGGCCGTAACTTATGTTCTGTTCATTTCAGCGACTCATTACTTGTGTAACGTTACGGTCGTTTTCATGTAGAGTTTGTCTCAAGGAAACAAACATAACGAAAGGAATCGATTCCTTTTTTTTTTTAGTTGAAACAGCAGACATTCATTTACCGGAACTTTACAGATAACGCCTTGTCTTTTGTTCAGAAGTCCTCGCGTACTCCAATGTGCTTACCAATACTCTGTCGTGTCAAACATGTGGTCGACTCTGTTCGGCCATGTTTAGCCGCTCAGGGGTCACCTGTTCTACATGTCTATTTCTGTCTTTTATCACCTTTTTCGTACACACGATCATTTGCATACGTTGGCTGTTGCTTCTGCTACTGCTGCTGTCATACGCGCGTTCGCCCTCTGTTACATTTGGTCTATATAATTGTAGTAGTAATTCTTCTAATGCACTCACCTCCAAAAGACAGAACGTCTGTTCCGTTTGTTGTCAACACACAGAGGCTGGGAGAAGAAGAAGAAGAAGAAGAAGAAGAAGAAGAAGAAGAAGTCGTGGTTAGTTTTATGGGAAAGAGGGCGGGGCTAACCGCGAGAATTCCCGAGATTTGAGAGGAATAAAAGACCGAACTCGGGCGGATAGGCGACTGTGGTTTTGCTCAAGCAGAGAAAACGGTGAGAGGAGAGGAAAGTCCCTTCCTTAAGAATGTTCCGGCTCAAAGTGAGAAAGAAAGTGAGGCTGAAAGACCCAGCAGTTTTCAAGCTACTTCGGCTTACAAATGGCAGGCAAAGCATTTGATATCCGTCTTATTCCTGAATTTCATGGCATCTCATCTGATCACACAGTGTCTGAATGGTTGAAACAGGTGGAACTGGTGTGTGAAATGTGTGGGGTTGACAATGTTGAGCGTGTTTTACCACTCAGGTTAAGAGGTGGCATACTTTCCGTATACCGAAGATTAACCCATGATCAAAGGGCGGATATGAAGCAAGTAAAACGAGCCATCCTCGTGACTTTTGCACCGGACCCTTTTGTAGCATATGGCAAGTTTGTCTCCCGTCCTGGGGAAAATGTCGATGAATACCTGAGTAACATGCAGGATCTTGCACTGTTAGTAAAAGGAAACCTCTCTGATCGATGGATCAGTTACGCTTTCGTGTCAGGACTCCCCAGTTCTGTTAGGCAACAGTTGCAGGGATCTTCCAAAATGGCACGGATGATCCTGGAGTAGATTCTTCCGAGTGCCTGGGCTCTTATGATGGAGGAGACAGACGTGGATGAACCCGTCGCTGCAGCAATCAGGATATGCAGAGTTCTTCCTCATGTACCCGTGGACCAACCTTCAAACCCTGACCAGCAGGATGCAGCTACAGTGCGATGTTACAAGTGTGGATGGCCCAATCACTTTGCCAGAAACTGTCGGCAGCTCGGGGGACAAAGCAGGCATCGTACTTTCAGAGATATACTGTTATCGATGAAAGAAGCAAGGACATGTGGCATCAAGGTAAGGGGAGAGAGATCAGCACCACTCTCTCCCCCAAAAAACTAGAGCAGGTGATAAGGGTAAAGATCGACGGGCTAGATTGGATTCTGGCTGCTCACCATCGGTTGTAAGTGGATCATTATGTCAACCAAAAATACAGAAGAATACCGCAATTCTGACGGCATGACGGAACTGTCTGTTAATCCATGGTGTTGGCAGCATAGCATCAAAATTATCCAACAAGAATCCACTGAATACTTACGTATTGGTGGTAGACAGCAAACCATTGGGGGTTGACTTTCTTCTGGGATGGACGTTATCAAGAAATTTGGCGGCGTGCATATTGATAAGGGATGCAGGGCACATTTTATTGGGGGACAGCTTTTGCTTTGGGCACGACCATTCAGCTGGAACAACCCGACTTTCGCGCAGAATTCGACCAGCACACCAAAATCTGGACTGTGTCGTGGAAGTAGTCCGGTGATCAGCCACCATAAAAATTATACAGTAGAGTGCCAGAGTATAAAATCTCTGCGAAATCCCGTGGAGACTATGATACTGAGCCTGGATTTATAACGGATGGTTAAATGTTTTTTTTTTTAGAATATCAACGTTTCATCGCACAACTTCGGAAATAGTTTATAGTATATACACTATGGAGAAGTAAGGGCTAGGAAAGACGTTGGTAAATCCTAACGTTTTCAAGCCGAAGTAGGTCATCTCGCGACTCACTTATTTTCTAGTTTGTATATTATTTAAGGTTTTGCCTGTATTAGGAAGATTCATATAAATGGAGGCGTGCAGCTATCTGCTGAAATCACTATTTCTACTTGTGAATACCGGTAACTTTTTATAGGTCTGCGGATTTACACTTTTAGTTCAACACCCATACTTTATATGAACGTGATTAAAATTGCACATCGTATTGTTTCAAATATTGTCCGCATGCTTTAAATATTATAGAATGTGACGAACGTGTTGAGAGTCCAGTCGGATTGTATTGTTAAAAACGTCTTGAGAGAAAGAACACGTGCCTGTTGGATCGAAGGTAGTTATATGTATTGACCAAGTATATTCGGCCTGTTTTGCTACCCATAAAAGACGGGTTTATTAGGAGTCAGCAGTGCCGATTTAGCGCTTGAAGTGCTGAGATCACGGGACGATAAAATAAGTATTGAATATTAAAATATATTACTGAGATCACTGGACGATAAAGAAAGTACTGAATATTAAAATATATTACTGAGATCACTGGACGATAAAGTAAGTATTAAATATTAAAATATATTACTGAGGTGACTGGACGATAAAGTAAGTATTAAATATTAAAATATATTACTGAGGTGAATGGACGATAAAGTAAGTATTAAATATTAAAATATATTACTGAGATCACTGGACGATAAAGTAAGTATTAAATATTAAAAAATATTACTGAGGTGACTGGACGATAAAGTAAGTATTAAATATTAAAATATATTACTGAGGTGAATGGACGATAAAGTAAGTATTAAATATTAAAATATATTACTGAGGTGACTGGACGATAAAGTAAGTATTAAATATTAAAATATATTACTAAGGTGAATGGACGATAAAGTAAGTATTAAATATTAAAATATATTACTGAGGTGAATGGACGATAAAGTAAGTATTAAATATTAAAATATATTACTGAGGTGAATGGACGATAAAGTAAGTATTAAATATTAAAAAATATTACTGAGGTGACTGGACGATAAAGTAAGTATTAAATATTAAAATATATTACTGAGGTGACTGGACGATAAAGTAAGTATTAAATATTAAAATATATTACTGAGGTGAATGGACGATAAAGTAAGTATTAAATATTAAAATATATTACTGAGGTGAATGGACGATAAAGTAAGTATTAAATATTAAAATATATTACTGAGATCACTGGACGATAAAGTAAGTATTAAATATTAAAAATATTACTGAGATCACTGGACGATAAAGTAAGTATTAAATATTAAAAAATATTACTGAGGTGACTGGACGATAAAGTAAGTATATAATATTAAAATATATTACTGAGGTGAATGGACGATAAAGTAAGTATTAAATATTAAAATATATTAATGAGATCACTGGACGATAAAGTAAGTATTAAATATTAAAAATATTACTGAGATCACTGGACGATAAAGTAAGTATTAAATATTAAAATATATTACTGAGGTGAATGGACGATAAAATAAGTATTAAATATCAAAATATATTAATGAGATCACTGGACGATAAAATAAGTATTGAATATTTAATATATTAATTATATAGGTTTGAAACCCAAATCATGACGCCATTATATGTGGATAAACAATATTTATTATTTCAAAATGAATATGCTTCAAAGTAATACTTCATCTTTCGCATTTTGTATATTTTCTTTCTTTAATTCTCTTTCTTTCTAACCAATGTGTTGAGTTGGCTAAGAATCTTATTAAAAGAACGTCCGCAGTGTTGTTCTTAGCGGTGTTGTTTTGAAATGACTGAACGTCGTAGGCTGCCTTTTTTCACTTAAGAGTGTATATTCCGTGCTAGAAGTGTCGATTAAAGTTTAAAATGAATACGTATTTTATACGTTTGAAGTGCTGAGATCACTGGACGATAAAATAAGTATTGAATATATTTGGGAGCTCTCGTCTAAGAAACAAAAAGATGTAAAGTTTTTATTAAACGTCAATACGATCTTTGATCTGACGAATTATGGTTTATTACAGACTGGCAAGGGGCGCCCGGTCTTGCCTGGTCATAAAATACGCTTAAATATATTTTAATTCATATATAGATATATTATTACTACAGGGCCAATTTGCCATTAAATATATTATACCTAATATATAGTAGTGATTTTAAAAGATTAAAAAGAACTGATTGGGTGCTATCAACTAGAATCGAAACCAAAACACTTAGAGCTCCAGGCGCGTTCTCGACTGTTTGAACTATCAACAGATAGATAAGGAAACTTTTAAATTAAACCATGGCAAACTATGAATGAATTTGCGCATGCACAAAATAGAAATAATGTCGGCAGTTATATAGTCTTTTTTTACGTATTTTTTCATTCAGTGTTACCTGTGGATGTTAGAGTAAAGAGGTTGAATGTTGGACTCCCAGGGTATGTCAGTTTGCCGATATTTCTCTGTACGCGTTATTCAACTATCCAAGGGAAGATTTTACTCGTTATAACATATTTTTGGTGGGTAATAAATATTTTCTTTGATTAATTTCAGTGTTATGTCACGAGTAGTTTAAGAGTTTATCGGTTAAATATTTACACACAGGCACTCACACACACTCATATACTATTTTATTAATATAGAAGATAATTTAATTTTTAGAGTTACAAGGTTTGAACTGTTTGAAGCTAGTGTGCATTTTTATGGACATATTCTTAGCTAACACCAGTGGACAATACAATACACACTATTTCTCATAATAAGTATCCATTTACGTTGTAAAGTTAAAAGGCATGAAACGCACACATTGAAACAGATACAAGAACATGGCACCACATTTTAAATAACCTCATCAATCTTATGATTTTAATAACAAAGTAAAAAGTAACTTTATAGCGAACCCTTTCGACATTACAATTGTTCTTTAGGCACTTGTACAGTTTAGTCAAGACATTAAAAAATGAAAATATCGAAAAAAGATTATATTGTACGTATCCGTTTTGGACTGAAGATCTCCGAAAAAAATGTCATTTAATTTGATCAAGTAGTTTTAATTTTACAGCAGAAAAAAAACACGTCTTTATGAGAGCGCGTTGAAGGCAGCCATTATGAAATTTGTTGAACACGCCACGGGGAGATAACTCCAGTTAAAGCGCCGCCACTCCCTCTTCATTTTTATTACTAGTTTTTCTTCCGAAAAATCGAACCTTTTGCTCCATATCATAACAAATTGTTTTTTTTTTCGCTGTAAAATAAAAACTACTTGATGAAATTAAGTGACATTTTTTGAGGACTTCGTTCCATAACGAATGCGTACAATATAACCTTTTCATTTCATTTTTTAATGTCTTGATTAAACTGTACAAGTACTGTTCTTTATTCATTAGTCCCATGGCGATAATGACATTTTTTAGGCTTGAAAGAGAGCCATTTAGTTGCGATTACACTGATTAATTTTCAGGGGAGGTAATATATGTCAATAAGATCAGCGTTTCAAATATTGAAAAACGTTCGCGGAAGATGAGAAGCGGAAGTCAGGGATCACGTGACAAATTAACATGCAGATAGAATTTCGTTTGGAGACAAGGCAAATACATGTGCTGGTTCCTCAATATTAAAGCAAACAGATTATAGACAACTGCTGGGATGTTTTTTCCCTTCTTTTCATTTACTGAGATATGTCACTTGTCCTGTGCAGTTCTAGGAGGTCTACTCTCCCAGGCTTTGCCTTATCCTTTTGAGAACGAGTTAGTTTATTGTTAATTGCCTCAGGCGCTCCTACGAGGAATGCTGACGGGGCTGGCTAATTAACATGCGGATCGAATTTCATTATGAGACGAGGAAAATACACGTGTTGGTTCTTCGGTACCAAAGCCAACAGATTGTAGGCCATTGTTGAGATGTTTTTCCTGTTGACTGAGGTATGTCTCTTGTTCTGTGTAGTTCTAGGTAGTCCACCCTCTCAGGCTTTGCTTTAGTAGCCTTTGAGAAGGGGTTAGCTTATTGCTAATCGCCTGAAGTTGCTCTACCGGGGAATACTGACGGGGCTGCCAATGCATAGGAATGCAACATTTCAGCAAGAGAAAAAGAGCTGAATCTTTGTAAGCGGTATGACAAAATGGTGACAAAATGTAATTAGTTTAAATTATTTGTAAAAAACGGATGAATTATTAAACATTGCTAATTAATTTGCAGGAGAGGTGATACAGATTAATACGTTTTGAATCCTGTTCAAGAGGGAAATACTAGTGATTGATGCACCAGCACAGACGTGATGACTCTGCAAGGGCGAATGACGGTTTTTGCAGATATATAAATATTAGATGGTGCTACAAATTTTCTAACACCGTGGAGGTGTAACACTGTTTTCATGCACCGTGCAGCACCGGATAACCGTGCTGGCCAGAGTGCTTGTTTGACACTTGCACAAAGAATCCGATGCCTTGGCAGAATGATAAAAGAAAAAATCATTTTGCGAATAACGGCTTTGCAAATATATAGAATATTAGCAGGTTTATCAAGTTTTCGAACCCGGAAAAGGAAGTCAACTTTTTTGATTTAGTAGTATTTTTTTTACGTATTTTTTTACGTATTTTTTTTACGTATTTTTTTTACGTATTTTTTTACGTATTTTTTTTACGTATTTTTTTACGTATTTTTTTACGTATTTTTTTTACGTATTTTTTTTACGTATTTTTTTTTCATTTCGTGTTACTTGTGGATGTTAGACTGGGTAATTTGAATGTTGGACTTTCGGGGTATGTGCTATCAATCACGGCAATCGGAGGTTTCCGGTTTCTTATAATTATCAAAGGAAATTAGTTTTTTCGTAGTAATAAACGTAGCCATCCATTCTTTTGTCCCATTCTACTGCAGACTAGATATTTTAATCTCTCTTCTAAATTGTAAAACTATTTTGTTTAAGGAGTTTTTCGATATGATCACTAATTAATTCATTTCTGTTAGGTTTTTATTTTTTTGTGTTTTCTTTTTCAGCATACCAACTCTTTTCGTATCATGAAACACCGAAACATATTGTGAACGGTTAATTATATATGATTAATTTCCCGCCTTGATTAAAAATTACCTTCCATTGTTAATTAAATATCAATTAGTTGCAGGAATTGATTTTAAATTACTTCGCATTATTAAAATAAAAAGAACATTAATAATAATCGTTATATAATAAGATAGTCATGGTTAGAGCGAAGACAGGAAGTAAGTTGTCAATGATGGCGGAAGTTCAAACATTGGCACGCATAGGAAAACATTCGAGGAAGACGAGAAACGAAGTCAGGGACCACGTTACCAATTGACATGTGGATAGAATTTCGTTTGGTTGGTTGGTTGTTTTTGTTTTACGGCATATCAACCATTTTCGGGTTATTTAATGCCGAATCCAAAGATTTTGAAGAATTTTTTTTTTAATAGAATATATTTGTTGTTTTCACGTCGGTTTCTATTTAACCCATGGTTGGGACCCTAACAGATACTACCACTCCGGGTCAGAGTGGACCTGGGAGCAATGGTAATTAAAGGGTGGCTCCACACTCCCCAAAGCCCACAAACTGGGGCCTCACCACTGGATATAGTTTAAGGTCATATCCAGGACCCCCATTGAGGGACTTTTACCCTCTGCAGGGGGGGGGGGGGGCAGTCGGCGTATTCTAATGCCCGATCGACAGGGCCAGGAATTTCGTTTGGAGACAAGGCGTGTTGGTCCCACAGTACCAAAACAAACAGAGTAAAGACCATTGCTTAGATGTTTTTTTCCTGTTTACTGAAGTGTGTCTCTTGTGCTCTGCAGTACAGGGGGTCCACATGTGGCCCGGTAATAAAAACGCTTCAGAATGACGTTTTAATTCATGCAGATTACGTGGTTATTATTACAGGGTCAATTTTCTATGGATTAACATATTTTACCCAATATATAGTATTTTAATAGTTTGAAAAAAAAAATACTTGAGTGCCATCAGCTATGTACTATTCAGTACAAGAGGTCCATAAAAACGCTCAAGTATGCTGTATAAATTCATGCAGATTTCGTGGTTATTATCATAGAGCCGATTCTTTATAGATAATCATATTATACTCAATATATAGGAATGATCTTAATAGTTTACAAAATGACTTGGGTTCGTCAGCTAGAATCGAAACCAAAACATTTAGTGATCCAGTCTTTTGAGCTATCGACAGATGTATAAGAAAATGGCAAAAATTAAACTACTTTAACCTATAATTGCCCAGATGTAACAGGTTTAGTCGATTTAATCCTACCTGGGTTAGTTCTTTCAATTTTAGCCTTTTAGCAGCTATTTTTACCGGCTAAAAATCAAATCGAATTTTCTCCACAGGTTCAAGTCTCCTATATATCAAGTTGTAGGTCTGTAGACCCCAAAATAAGGAGTTTGGTATAAACCATTCCGCACACACATACAATGAAACTCATATCTATCTATATATAAAAGTGAAATTATCTGTGTGTACGTTTGTCTGTGTACATTTCCTTACCAAATTAATCTGTCACTTTTCAGTCTACAGACTCGAGATTTGACATGAGGGACATTGAGATTTGAGAAAAACGTTTTAATTGGTTTTCAACCAGAAATTTAGATGTCAAGGGGTCAAAGTTCAAAGATTTGACCTTTAAAAACTCTACTAAACTTCTCCGCCAAGTTTGGGTCGAAACATATGACATTTTAGATGTAGGTTCCTTGGACATGGATCAAATTTTTTTAAGTTGATTTCAGCCCAAAACTATAAATGTGTAAGGAGTCAAAATTGGGGTCCAAGTTTTTTAAAAATTTGACTTTTAAGCCAATTTTTGTACCAAAAATTTGAAATTTGATATAAAGTGTATTCAGATATAGGGCAAGTTTTCAATCGTATTTTTGCCGGAAATTTTGCTACCAAGCGGCCAAAGTTCAAAACATTTGACCTTTGCAATCTCTAGAAAACTATTCAGCAAAATTTGGGTCTAAACATTTGAAAAGTTTACATAAAGGGTATTCAGACATGCAGCAAACATTTTAATATGTTTTTGGCGAAAATTTGGCTGGAAAGAGGTCAAAGTTGGCAGACTTTACCAAACTTCTCCGCCAATTTCGGGTCTAAACACTTGAAATTTTAGATGTAGGTTACCTGGACATGAGTCAAACTTTTTAATATATACATATTCACATAAAGTTAGGAACAGCACATAGGGCCCAAGCAAACTGGACTGAACTGCTAGTATATCTATAAAAGTGAAATTGTGTGTGTCTGTCTGTGTGTAAATTTCCCTACAAAATTACTCTGTCAATTTTCAGTTTACAGACTCGAAATTTGAAATAAGGGGTATTGAGATTTGGTAAATTTTTTTAATCGATTTTCGGCCAAATATTTGGCTGTCAAGGGGCTAAAGTTTTACGATTTGACCAAACTCTACCAAACTCCTCCGCACATTTTGGGTTTAAACACTTGAAATTTTGGGATGTAGACTACTTTGATATGTATCAAACGTTTTAATTTGATTTGAGTCGAAAACTATAAGTGTTAAGGGGTCAAAATTGGGGCCAAAGTTTAAAACAATTTAACCTATCAGCCAATTTTTGTACTAAACATTTGAAATTTGACATAAACTGTATTCAGACATAGGCCAAGCTTTTTAATAGGGTTTTAGCCTAAAATTTGCCAACCAAAGTTCAAAACATTTAACCGTTGCGGTCTCTAGCAAACTATTCAGACAATTTTTGGTCTAAACATTTGAAATTTTACATAAAGGGTATTCAGACATGCAGCAAGCTTTTTAATCAGTTTTTTTTAATGAAAATTTGGCTGGCAAGATGTCAAGGTTGAAAGAGTTGACCTTTGCAGACTCTACCAAACTCCTCCGCCAATTTCGGGTTTAAACACTTGAAATTTTAGATGTAGATGACCTGAACATGAGCCAAGCATTTTAATATATATATATATATATATATATATATATATATATATATATATACATGCACATAAAATTATGAATAGTACATTTAGCCCGAGCAAAACATGGTTGACGGCTAGTATATATATATATATATATATATATATATATATTGGCTGACAGCTAGTATATATATTGGCTGACAGCTAGTATATATATTGGCTGACAGCTAGTGTGTATATATATATATATATATATATATATATATATATATATACTAGCTGTCAGACAAGCTTTGCTCGGGCCTTATGTACTGTTCATAACTTTATGTGCATATGTATATATTAAAAAGTGTGAATATGTACGATAATGTCTGTCTATATTATAGACTTCCTTAACTACCATAAAGAAAAGTGTGTAGAGGCCGCAGAGGTTGAATCTTTTTAAAATTTTTACCCCAACTTTGATCCCTTAGCTGTTTTCAGCTCAAATTAAAGTAAAATGTTCGTAACACACAATGCCTCCAAAATATTCAGTAAGTGTTTAGAGCGAACCCTATGTACGATTCGAAAGCAACTCTCCGAATAGGCATCTCCACACAATTTATTGTCGAGCAGATGCTGCTCGACGGCTGAATCGTGGATCGGTGAGTGCCTGGATGTGCCACGTAAAAGTCCGGCGCATTTCTTAAACGCCCGGATGTGCTTGTAGGTATAATCATGTGTGATATACATTACTTCCAAATCCGTGCAGCTACATGCAAGGCCAGTCTGACTCCGAGGCTCTGAAGAGTTCGACCCACATAGTCAGCATCGCACTGACATTTGAATTCATAAATTACTAAACTTTTGTCTAATGTGGGTAGAAAATCTTTCTGAAAAGTCAGGAAAAACCGCCCTGGTACCAAATACCACACCGCATACTAACAACGAAACACCACAGATCTAATCCTATCAGAGAAACCTTTACTGATAGACCCATTACAGGGAAGCTTTAAATACACCGGACATTTAGGTGGCCCAAAGAAAATGTCAGTATTCGATTGCGCACATTTCTTATGAATAAACGGGGAAACCATTCTTAACAAATATATCGGTTATCTTTTTTTAATTCAGCTTCTAATTTGCTGGCCGTGTAAATCATATACTTATATATATTAATGAATCCACACACATACACACACAAACACACACACACACACACATATAAATATATACATATATACATATATATGTATATATGTGTATATATCCATATATATGCATATATACATGTATGTACCTTTATATATATATATATATGCATATAACCATATATACGTATTTATATGCATGCATGTACCTTTATATATATGTATATATATAAATATATATGCATATATCTTAATACACACACATATATATTTAAATGGGGATATATATGTATATGTACACACACATGCATATCCACTGACACGTGTTTTGTCGTCTACGACTCATCAGAGTGGCTGGATCTCGCTAGATTCAGCCACTCTGATGAGTCGTAGACGACGAAACCCGTTTCAGTGGATAATTATATTTTAAAAATAATATACATATGCCGCTCCCCATTTAGGGGGTATCAAATTGGTCGGAGGGAAAATTATTCCCAAACCGCATTTAGGTAAAAATGCACTTTCGTATAAATAATTGAATTCGTTCAAAGAGTATCGCTAACAAAAACAAATAAAAACATCTATCTATCTATCTATCTATCTATCTCTCTCTCTCTCTCTATATATATATATATATATATACATACATACATATATATATAAATATATAAATATATATATATATATATATATATATATATATATATATATATATATATATATATATATATATATATGCTGGTATTATCAGTTGGGGAACGAATAAATACCCCGGTAGTCTTATGTTCTTAATTCACAATAATATATTACAATGTGTATTTTTACATTCTAAACGCTTATCAATTTTAACTTATTTCAATAAAATAATGTAAAACATCGTTCTTGTTATTTATAGATATCCGACGCGAATGACGTAATCAACTTCATACAAAAATCAATACCACGATTGGAATCGCCATAATTCATTACAAAAAAAGTTGTTGTTTTTCTACCGAATATATAGAGCTTTGTTTTCAATTACCTTCAGAGAATGACGGACAGCACGAATAAAATGTACGTAGTCGCTGGTCGAATACGTCAATGCGCGGAAATGGAACTGCCAAAAAATGAAAGGGAACATTCTTTGCGTTTTTGGTAAGAAGACGAGCTTTCATTTTGAATGTTTTCCAAAGATAAACCAGAGATAAGAGCCCAGCCGAACACGTTCCATGGAAGCAACGGTATAGAGTAAAGAATGGCTAGCAATGCCTCTTTTATAAATAAGGTGTTGCATGAAACGGAAGAGATCCTCTGCACTATATTGCTAAGGTGAATTTTTACCCTGAGTGTACCAGAACGGGTCTGCTGACTGGCATCTCGCCAGATCGGTAAATATGAAGTAAGAAGATATATTTGCTGGTCTAATATTGCTTAATTAGTTTTCATGTGTTAATTCTTGGTTATATACACTTTTATTGGATAAGGTTCTGATTGGTCGAATATTGTGCGGCCATTTTGTTTTTATTCTTTTTTACATCTACATAATATATTAATTAGAAAGGAACGGAAGAAACATATATAATCGTTAGTTGAATATTATACAACGAGCTTTCATTTGTTAATACTTCGTCTTTGAGAAGGATGAAGTAATAGCGTATACGTACTCGCTGATCAGACATTGTCGATGCTCGGTAGGGAAATTGGCAAAATATTATTCTCATTTCATATCCAATCCCAACTGAATCCATTTATAGATTTTAATACAGAAGTTTTCACTTTGTAGATCTTTATCGGTATCTTCGCACTTTTACAGGAGACGGCTTTCGCCAAGAAATTCTATTTACAGAAAGTACATGAAAAGATTCTAAATTTATATCGATGCCATTGGGCTTTTCAACTGATTTACATACACAATAGATACGGATGTAGGTTATTTATTTTTTAAAGCGTAAATTATTTATAGTGATAGGTATTTCGCCATTAAAAAACACATAAAATAGTAACATTAAAAAAGTTAGTTGTAAAGAACTAGAAATACTACGTTAGAAAAAAATACAAAATAGCCGACAATACAGATATTTACGTTTTTTTTTTAAATGCGTGCAGCGGAAGGTTATCTCCCTTTGCATTATGCAGGGTAACCCACTTAAAAGTAGCCCGATTTCTCTAATCTTTTTCTAATTAATTTACTTTTTCAGATTATCGGTCCACTTAAAAGTAGCCCGATCTCACTTTCTCTAGTCAAATTTTTTTCAGATAAAGCGATCGACTTAAAAGTAGTCCGATCTCTCTAACCTTTCTCTAATCAATTGTTTTTTTTTTCAGATTAAGCAGCACACTTAAAAGTAGCCTAATATTTCTTTTAACGACACTGACAGCACAAGACAAAATGCCATTCTTTTTTTCAACAAGATGGCGTTACATGCCACACGTCTCACGTCTCACTGACTCGAGTTCATGACATGTTTACGGAAGAGAGAACAATAAGCAAAAGGTTATGGCCACCACGTTCCCCGGACTTGTCATTTGCTACCACGTTCCCCGGACTTGTCTTTGGGGGCTTTAAAACAAAAAGTTTATGCAAATAAACCTCACAATTTAGACCAACTAAAGGAGAACATTACCAACGCTATCAGGAGATTTCGTTGCAAAACCTGTCTAAAAACACCCGTAAGCACATATTTCCCTCCAAAATCGGCCGAGCCGTTTTGGAATCAATAAGGAACAAACTATCAAATACACGGACACACGCAGACAACGTGCATTTTATATATAAGTAGAACTACATAGAAAGAGATGCTAGTGGAATCCCTTGGATTGGAATGCGTAACTTGTGTGTTCTTGCCTCCAGCCCTGTACAGTATATTATCATTTGTATTGTTAACTTTTAAAATTACCAATTGCATCATGGGAATAGCAGACTGAACAACTAGTCGACCATTGTAAATAGTGGAGTATTTGTTTATGCGCGGAAGTGGAATTGGCAAATTATTATTCTCATTTCACATCCAATTCCAACTGAATCCATTTATAGATTTTAATACACAAGTTTTCACTTTGTAGACCTCAAGAAGGTTTTGGGATTTATTTTCGTATCTCTGCGTTTGTTAACGAAGACAACCAGACAACAGAAGCGAATATATGATGCGTCTCGTATGCTGCATATTTTTACTTATGAATCACCACTTATCAAGGTCAAACGCCACTCGAGGATAAGAGTTAATGAGACTGAAATGATTGTTAGCTGAAATATGAGCAAAACTATGAGAGTAGTAACATTGATATAACTATGAAATCATCATCATCATCATCATCATCGCATGAATTCGAAGATTATATTGTTGGCATTGGTTTTCCCGATATTTTTCTAGCCAAAAATTGTTTCTAGAAAAACATTGGCTACTTACGGGAGGGACCATCTGAAGGTTGAGAACATCCCAAGTGAAAGAAAGTTTGATTCGGAGACGACCAGGGAAGCAGTTTTTGATTTTCAAGATGAAATTTTAAATCGGCAGAAACTTTTGTGCGGACCTCATATTAGGATACCGAAATATTGGAAAATCTCCAAAAATAAACATTGAAAATGAACCATGCCTCCTCGGTAGCATTCGATTGCTTCCATAAGGCATCAAATGTCCTCGCCTTCACGTTGGGAACCACTTTTTTTTAGATGCAATCCTTTTTGCAATGCTATTTCCAGCTTATAAATAAGGATATGAAGGTTATATCCAGTTCACTGCGCTTGTCACTTAACATTTTGTTTCACAGTTAAGGCATCCAACAATAGATATAAGTATATGATATAGATAGAAGTGTATATATATATATATATATATATATATATATATATATATATATATGCATACACACACAAATATATATGTTGTGTGTTTGTGTATGTGTCTATTTGTAGAAAAATATAAAAGGCTCAGGAGTATTGATTTGTTCGCTCTGTGAGCTGTCCGTATTGTTTTGGAAATAATTCCCTTTGTTCGAGACGAATATAACACCGTTCCCAAAGCAATGTTGCGATTGCAAGCCGCCCCTTTCGCTATGGTTACAAGGCATCTCATAAGATCAAAACTTACATGAAAAAAGACCTTCTGTCAACTAATGATGGGTCACTGCTAAACAAGACCGGGGAGTAGCTCAAGTTTAAGGGTTAAATGATTACTGGTTGGACCTTGGTTGCCGTAACCAGACACAAGAAAACATTTGTTGGAATTAGCAGTCAAGAGGCCCTGATTTTCGCAGAAAACAGCCCGACAATCTGTAGTCGGTTTAGAAGCAGACTTGGAATATTTTGTTCTAAAGATGGGATGTCTTAATAAAGAAACTTTGTTCATGGGCGTTCTGTTTGGCGTTTGGCGCATAGAGATTGTAACCAGAAGAGCTTTTGCTATGAACTTTTTACTGGAGGAGGATCAACGATTAGAGTTCACTAGCGACTAAAAAAATATAAAAAAAATATATAAGGAATATGATGTGTTTATATTAATTTATTTTTATTTCGGACTATTAGTCTCATCTTTATTAGTTGTTGTTTTTCATCTTTTATTGGTTTGTTTATTCACAACGTTTCGGCCAACTATTCCTCTGGCCTTCCTCAGGTGGTAACTGCGACGGATAGGAACTTCGAATCTCCTAACTGCATTCTCAGCCATCACTGCCATCCGTAGTTGTTGTCGTCTCACCACATTTTGGCCAAGTAACCCTCTGGCACGCTGTGGGTGGGATTGAAACCGCTATCTTCAGACAATGTTCATCTGGAACTGTAGAGATTCAACGTCTCTATCAACTGCGCCACGGGCCCCGAAGGGCGATCAAGGTTGGATTCTTTGATCTTATAAATCCACGTTTATTTATTATCCGTTACCACCTGACGAAGGCCAGAGGAATAGTTGGCCGAAACGTTGTGAATAAACAAACCAATAAAAGATGAAAAACAACAACTAATAAAGATGAGACTAAAAGTCCGAAATAAAAATAAATTAATATATATATAATGCTCATCTAAAAAAAAAAACGAATTCCAATTAAGGAATAATATATATACCAATCGGTACGGACCCGACTATGGAAGATCAGATAATAAATAAACGTGGATTTATAAGATCAAAGAATCCAACCTTGATCGCCCTTCGGGGTCCGTGGCGCAGTTGATAGAGACGTTGAATCTCTACAGTTCCAGATGAACATTGTCTGAAGATAGCGATTTCAATCCCACCCACAGCGTGCCAGATGGTTACTTGGCCAAAATGTGGTGAGACGACAACAACTACGGATGACAGTGATGGCTGAGAATGCAGTTAGGAGATTCGAAGTTCCTATCCGTCGCGGTTACCACCTGACGAAGACCAGAGGAATAGTTGGCCGAAACGTTGTGAATAAACAAACCAATAAAAGAATAAAAGCAACAACTAATAAAGATGAGAATAATAGTCCGAAATAAAAATAAATTAATATATATAATGCTCATCTCAAAAACACGAATTCCAATTAAGGAATAATATATATGATGTGTTTATTTCCCCACCCACCGCGAGAAATATGACCCCAGAGTCAGAAAGTGGCATTGAAGAGTAAACGCCTCCACCAAGGAGGGTTCCTCCAACTTGCAGAAAGATCGGCATTCCTCGACAAGGGCGTCTCAGACGATTAGCAATAAACTACCCGTCTTCCTAAAAGAGGGAAGGCAACTCCTGTGACTGTAGACCTTCTTGAACTGCACATAACCACCATTACACTCAACAGGGAATAAATCGCTACAGTCATGGTGTAATCTTTGTTGATTTTAGGGACGGTTTTTAGTTCTCTCCCACTGGTAGAACTTAGACACCAGGTTCGGAAAGTGGGATTAGGAATTCAGCGCCCCAGAGAAGGGACACCCTGACCTGCAAAAAGTGCCTGTGCAGTCCCATCGGCATTCCTCCAGCAAAGGCGCCTCAAGCGATTAGCAATAAACATTTTAAAAGAGACAAGGCAAATCCTGGGAGAGTCGACCTCCTAGAATGGCAAAGAACTAAACTCTTACCGTAAAATCAACAGGGACCAGATCATTACAGGAATGCTATAATCTCTGTTGATTTTAGGGACTGTACGACAAAATCCTACGCCAAGTATATAAGGCATATGATATGGAATACTTGTGCGTCCAGCTAATATCAAAGTGTTGCAAAAATGCTCATCCGATCAAAAGCGTGGCGCATGAATGGGCATAATCACAACCCCGCACATAATCGAAACAGATTTGATTGGAAATAGCACGCTTTACAGATATAATGGATTCAATAACATTTCACAGATTCAAAGATAATAACTAATTATAATTATCTGGAAACAAATAACCAATTTTTATATATAATCCATTTATTACATATATATATATATTTAATAAATTGATTATATATATATATATATATATATATATATATATATATATATATATATATACAAACATATATCTAAGACAGTTTATATAAAGAGAGAACGAGAGAGAGAGAAAGAGAGAGAGAGAGAGAGAGAGAGAGAGAGAGAGAGAGAGAGGATAATCTACATACCGAGTGCTTCGCTGTATCTCGGCACTGCAGGAATCGATGGTCAGCAATTATAACCACTGGGCCGCGGAAGAGACACCGTTGGCAAATAATATCTCATGATGTTACATAAACTTTCACAACTACTAGACAGTGCTCTATTTATTTACTTATTTACAGATAATTTTGCATTACGCTAAATAGTAGCAGGCGACATCTATAACATCAATGCTCAAACCGAGGATATATATTTACTTACATATAAAAGGAACTTTGTGTGTGTGTGTGTGTGTGTGTGTTTGGTTGCGTGTGTGTGTTTGGTTGCGTGTGTGTGAGAAAGAGTTCGTTTTGTATGGATTCCAAAACCGCTGGTTTGATTTTTATGAAATTTCACACATAAGTACGTTATGTGTCTGGGAGTGTTATTAGATCAGTTCTCCTTTGGGATACCGCCATTAACCTTTTTTTGTACCAATGTTCCTTAAATGGAACATAGTTTTCAACATACTATAGAAATTGTAATTTTGCTTTAAATATAACTATAAGAATAATTTATAAAAGTTTTCATAAATCTGGAGTAAAATGAAGCTACTTTAATAGAAATCACTTATAAAAATTGAATTTAAAGCAAAATTACAATTTCTATAGTATGTTGAAAACTATGTTCCATTTAAGGAACATTGGTATAAAAAAGGTTAAGCATCGAAAATCGATAATAGAAACATCTTATCAAAGAAGGAACAGTTCGATTTGGACCAAAGTTACAGCCTTACATCAGAACACATTCGAGAAGTTTTATCACCGCAGTCCGGTGTAAACTCAACAGTAAGTTCTGTGATAAGACAAGGCCGTTTTAAAAATAAATATTTCTGTTTAGAGCACACTTGAACTATGACCCTTGACTTCTGCGTTTTAATCTTTAATTCAACTCATTATATAAAAACACCAGCAGGTTCTCTACAGTGCAATGTAGACAACAAGGCATTGTAAACTAAGTCACTGCGGGGGCGGAGCATGTGGGCTTCCTCTCTGTGCACCGCGGTACGTTCCAGACTAGAGCAAGCAATCAATTGATCGACGCATGGCTGATTTAACTGATTTCGATGACTGTAAACGAATTAGAAGTGTGGAATATACGCAAACCCTCATTCAATCCAGGCAACGTCGAGTCTCCCTGCTAATATATATATATATATATATATATATATATATATATATATATATATATATACGTCTGAGTGTGTGTGTACGTGTGTTTGAATAAATGTATATATATAGGTGTGTGTGTGTGTGTGCGCGTGTATACGTGTGTCTATAATTTCGTATGTGTTAAGTTTAAAAAACATAGTTATAATCAATACAAAATAATTCAACAGCAGCCAAAATAAAAAAGAAAAAACGAACCTTTATAGGCTTGTTTTGTTTTTTTAGCTACTATTGTAATTAAGGTCAATGTATAAAATATATCAATAAATTTTTACCAAAATTTAGATCAGCAGTATAGATAATCGATGCAAATATTATTTCCAAACAATGACATTTCTAACTAAATGGTAAGGCGAACAAGAAGCACTAATCCGCACAATTTTGTAATAATGGAATACGTTTCCTCTGTCTCTCTCTCTATCTCCTTTCAGATTTCATATACATTATTATAGAGTTATTATTCTATCGATTTTTATATATTACAAAGTTTTTATATATTATAAAGTTATATATTTCAAAAAAATATATATATCTATTTGACTTGGGTTCATCAGCTTGAATAGAAACCGAATCCCAAACTTACGCACACACACACACACACACACACACACACACACACACACACACACACACACACACATATATATATATATTAATTAAATATTATTTTACGTGCATAAAACGTATCTCTCTCTCTCTCTCTCTCTCTCTCTCTCTCTATATATATATATATATATATATATATATATATATATATATATATATATATATATATATATATATATATAACTTTAGTTGCTTCAGTTAAAATCGAAACCGAAACCAAAGTTTATGAAGAATTCTTGATAAAATTATTTATAAAAAATAGATTACTAAGGTGCCATCAGTTAAAATCGAAACCGAAACCAAAGTTTATGAAGAATTCTTGATAAAATTATTTATAAAAATAGATTACTAAGGTGCCATCAGTTAAAATCGAAACCGAAACCAAAGTTTATGAAGAATTCTTGATAAAATTATTTATAAAAAATAGATTACTAAGGTGCCATCAGTTAAAATCGAAACCGAAACCAAAGTTTATGAAGAATTCTTGATAAAATTATTTATAAAAAATAGATTACTAAGGTGCCATCAGTTAAAATCGAAACCGAAACCAAAGTTTATGAAGAATTCTTGATAAAATTATTTATAAAAAATAGATTACTAAAAAAAAACTTGATTATTGAGATGCTATTAGCTATAAACCAAAACTTATGCGAAATTCTTGATAAATTTTTTTATAAAAAATATAGATGACTTAAGTGCCATCAGCTATAATCAAAACCGAAACCAAAACTTATGAATTCTTACTAAAATTATTTATAAAAATGAAATAACTTGAGTGCCATCAGCTATAATCAAAACCGGAACCCAAACTTATGAAGAATTCTGTGTAAAATTATTTATTACTAGGGCTGTGACAATAGAATATTCTTTTAATTCTTTTGACTCTCCGGTATATATCAGACACAGTAAGACACACTTAATCAATCGAGAACCACATCAGAATATATATATATATATATATATATATATATATATATATAAAACATATAAGATATTAACAGATATATACTCAAGAGTCAAAACAATGAAAAGAATATGCTGTTGTCACATTCCTATTTATTACAAGAAATGGAAGTACATACAAATTAAACGAACCGGATGTAAGCGTCATACAGACAATAATACACACGCTATCGTATTAATATATAGATACTTTATTTTTTTTTTTTACATAAGCAGTAATATGTTGCTACACAGTCATGAGCATATTTCGGTCAGCTCAACTCAGGACCTCTTCAGACGATACAGCTAACACGAAAGCAAGGTTTGCAATCTTTGCTTTCGTATAAGCTGTATCGCCTTAAGAGATTTCTAGTTACTAGTGAGTAGCTAACCGAAATATGCTTATATCTGTGCAGCAACATATTACCGCTTATGTAAAAACAAATACAGTGTATACACTGCTCTACTTCGGTATTGAGCACTCTTCATTCATTGGTTACTATACTTTATGCAATGAGCGGTAAAAAGCTTTCGTGAAAATTCTGATACCTCTGTTATTTGTGAAATTTGAATCATAAATATCATATACCAATTAATTAATATTCCCGAAAATTTACGTTTGTTTGAAGATTTTTAAAACATTTTACGGTGTAGAAATCTCACATATCAATATTCAAATATATCAGATTTGCATTTAGATGTAATCATTAGTCATTAAACATAGAATAAGCAAGATTCAATGAATTACAATTTACTTTTTTAAAGACTCAGTAAGCCTAAAAGATTTAGACATTTTCTATAATATAAAAGACGTGAAAGATTTTGATCAGAAATTCTTTGATCATTCGTAGACATTCGTGCAGACGACACCACAATCTAAGGCAACACTTCAAAAGCCGGCAATGACTATCGTGTTTCTGATTCTCTCTTCTGATTTTGAGAAGGATGGAGAGAAAACGGAGCTTGTTTATTTTAATGCATCGAAAACCGAACTTCTCTCTTTTCATAATCAACGCTCTGACCCCATCAGACTCCAACTGAAATGAATGGTTCTCCTCTTGGAGAAGCACTATGTCTTGCAAAATCTTCTGAATCTGACTTTATCTCCTGATCTAAAATGGAACACATACATCAAATTTGTTGTCAGGATCGCTGGAAAAATGGCTGGATCATTCTACCGCTCTAGTAGGTATCTTACTGCCAATGCCATCCTCTATCTGTATAAGAGTCAATTACGTCATAAGATAGAGTACTGTTGCCACATCTTGTCAGAAGCTGCTCAGCGCGCACTATCGTTCCTTGATAGAGATCAAAACCGGCTCCAAAACATAGTAAGTGGTGTCTTTTTCTCTTTCTTGCAACTTTTTAAAAAAAAATTTCAATTTTCACCCCAAACAAGGCACAATGCCACTTTGAAGTAGGGGGCTACTATCGGGGACATTAGTTGCAGGGGCTTTATCAAGGGAGATGAGTAGCAAGATGTCTGTTCACATTACACTTGAACTTCTGCATGTCAGTACAGTTGGGAAAACAGAATCCCGGAAGGGAGTTCCAAAATCTAACAATTCTGAGAAAGAAACTATTGGAGTAGAAGGCTTTCTTACACCTAGGGATTTCTACTGTGAAAGGGTTGGGATTTAGCTGCTTGTCGGGTTGTCAGGGATATTCACGTCGAGAGGACACAAGTGCTTGTAGTTTGTCAGAGCATTCACCATTAAAGTACTTGTAGAGCAGGCAAAGGGATGCAATATTTTGTCGATGGGACAGAGACTGAAGCTTAGATGACAGTTCAGGACCTATCAGGTTGGTGACTCTCTTTTGAACCCTGTCCAGGAGTGAGAGACAACTAGAAGATGCACCAGCCTAAATATGACAACAGTACTCCATACATGGACGAATGGTGGCCTTATAGAGGCATAGGATACTCTCAGGCGTAAGTAGTTTTCTAGCACGGTAGAGATAGCCCACCTTTTTCGCAGCAACCTTCGCAATGCTCTCAATGTATCTATTCCAGTTCCTGTAAACCTTAGGTCGAGTAGTTTAAAAGAAGTAGTTTATGGTAATGTGTTCTTGGCCATTGCTATTGGTGGTAGAGAAGGTTTCTTATAACTATTGAATGAAATAAGCTTAGTCTTGGCAGCATTGAATGTGATCATCTATTTTTGTTCCCATTCCACTACAGATTGGAGGTCTTCCACTAATGTTTCTACCATTGCCTTAGATATGTGTCCATTTGTTTTCCCCTCTTGCCTGTTATAGAGAATGGTGTCATCAGCAAATATACACATCTCAGAAACAATTTTATCAGAGAGGTCATTATCAGGAATAATAAAGGTACTCCCGCATTTATATCATATTATTTAGATGTATGACCGTCGAAGACAACCTGGATTTTTCTCTTACTTAAGAAGGATTTAATTACATTATGTATTCTTCCAGTGATACCATATGATCTTATTTTCCTTAGAAGACGATCGTGCCATACCCTGTCAAAAGCCTTAGATATACCGAGGGCTACCGCTCTACCCTCACCTGTTTTCTCCAGTGAACGGTATATACGTTCAGAGATTACAGTTAGGATCTTTGCCGTGGAACGGGCTTGCCTAAATCCATATTGATAGTCAGTCAGGAGTTTAGCAGCTGTAAGGTGATGGGATAGAGCTTAATTAATGAAGGACTCAAATATTTTGGCGAAAAGCGGGAGAAGGCTAATATGGCGATAATTTAATGGGCCAGTTCTTTCGCCAGAATTCTTGAAAACTGGTACCACAGAAGCGGTTTTCCAGCAGTAAGGAAATCACTGGAGAGACATTACGAGCCTGTCTCCGTTCTATCGTTATTTTTATGTCAGATTTTCGCCTGAGCTTTAATCTATGGTTTCCCCTTCCAAACTTACACCAAAAGCACTCGACTAGATACAACCACTATCAACGATTTTCTGTTACTCTGTACTATCTGTGCCTAAACCTAAACGCAGATTCCATGAACAAAGATTCTTTCTAGAACTACCCACCTGTGAAACGCTGTTTTGCTGATGTGCTTCCTGGTTGACTACAATATGGTAGCCTTCAAGTCCTATGTAAACAAGTTCTTGTAAAACCGTCCTCTTAAATAATTAAAATCTACCCAATCTACACTGTTAACGATTACTACACTACCACCTTACATTCATTGACCCTTATTCTCAAGTAGCCTTAGTGGTGATTCCCTTGTAAAAAAAAATAGAATGTGGATTCTAGACATAAAGTTAAAAAACGTAAGAGATTATATCTATGTTATAATTTCGATCAAGTGCTATTTGCTATTATGTTTATTACTTCGTAATATTAAAAGGTGCCTGTACAATTATTTCAATCAAGTAACGTTTTACTTGGCTTCTCGTTCCTTTATGTTGAGACGCAAGGAACACTAACAGGAAATAGCCAATACTCTTTTATAATGTCGACCCATATTCTAATCGAAGGTCATTCATTTTATCGACGTGGAGAGGGAGTAGATAGAGAGTTACACGTTTGATCAGATTCTCAGGTCTACCGTGGGCGAGCATCTACTTCAGGAAATATTTGAGTGACATGCGCAGTGATCCGGTCGTACACTCTTAAGTCCTGTTTACTTTCTGTAAATAGTATGCGAAACCGAGTTGAATCCTAACGCAAGATGCGTCCTCGAAACAAAGAAAGTGATCACATATATTCTTAAGATGCGCCCATTCAATCTACACGTTTAGCGATGATGTAGAAAGTGGACTCTGCGTTTACTTTCGGCAGTCTCGCAAGCTCCCGCTTTCTTTATTTTGTCCTTCAGTCCTCACATTCTATGAGCGATGTTTCTGACAAAGGGGAAAGGATCGCTGTTTTCTGGATCAGAATCTGATCATCTAACATTTATCGTTGGCTAGTTTTCGATTTGAAGTAATATTTACAGAAACAAAAAAAGTATTTCCTTGCATTAAGTGACTTAATGCCTTGTCTGGAGCGATTTCCATTAAAATATCACGAGAAACGAGTAACGCTCTCCTATACATTTCGGTATAGTACCCAATGCAAAAGAAGCCTTTTGATCGTCCGCGACTACTATTGACCTCTTTACATTTTGTATACCCTGTTAGGTCGTCCCCATAAATAATCAAATTCCACCCAATTCACATCATTAACGATTACTTCACTAACACCTTACATTCATTAACCCTTATTCTCGAGTGGCCTCCGGGCCTTGATAAGTGGTGACTCCCAAATAAAAAAATAACCCCGAGGCATATTCATCCTCATATTAATCTGCGTAATCTGTCTAACACTTATCGTTGAACAGATTGTTTTTTTTTTTAATCTCAGCAGTATTTATTTTGAGATTCCTACATCAAGTGGCTTGATGTCTTGTCTGCAACGATTTCCATCAAAATCTATTTAAAGTATCTTCGTGGTTTTTGCTGTATTTTTTACTTTTGTCCGTCATTTACAAGGAATACTGTGACTGAAGTAAAATGAGCTACTGTGGTAGGGGCCAGTTTTACAGGTGAAACCTAAATGGGGAGATGGGCAACAAGATTTTTGTTCACATTACATTTAAATTAGCAATGAGGGTATTCCAAGAGCAGGCAGTTCAAGAAAAGAAGCTATTGGAGTAAGAATCTTCCAAAATCTAAGGAGCTCTACAATAGAAGGATAAGGCTTTGCTGCAAGTTGGATGGGTCGGAGGTATTTTCGTATAGGGGATTAATTGTAGTAATTTAATAAATCTTTTTAATAACTTTCATGCAATCTGCGCTTAGAATTAGGCACATATAGAGAGTGGGAGAAATCGTATAGTGTGGTTGTAGCCAGTCGAGATTTTTTGTGACAGTTTGGCCAAGGGGGACCATAGATTCGAGCTCAGTCGAGCACTTGCCATGAAAATAACGATAGAGAAGAGAGAGGCTCGTAGCGTCTCTTCTGTGGGAAAGAGGCTTCAAGGAATAGAAACGGCCATTGCTTATTAGGTTAAAAAGCCGGTTTTTACTGAAGATTGAAACTTCATCCTGCAGAAGACTTAGCAGTGATTGTACCGTTACACTTTCATCAGTTGCGCTAAGTACACTTTGGAATAACTATTAACTAACGCTGCTCTCGGCTAGATAATATGTCCAAACTCTCTCAAGTGGAGGTAGCACCGAATGACATCAAGTTATAACTCTTAGAGAGATGGACATTTATTTACGACGTCTACGAGATGTGGAGCGCTGATAAAAGGGCAAAGAAGATAAGACCCGGAGTCAAAAGAGAGAAGATAAGGAAAAAGAGTCGACTGGTTGACATAATCTAATTCAACTTCCTAGCAGTAGCAGCAGCAGCGGAAGCCGGAGAAGGGGAGGTGAAAAAAGAAAAGAAGAGGAGGAATAGTTAAAACGAGCAAACCTGCAAATAATGTGATATCTGTTATCATTTTAGATAACGGTTAAAAATATCACACGTAAATTATTTTCGGACACACACACACACACACACACACATACCCACACAAACCACACAAACATACCTATTATTATTATATCAAATCTGAATAAATTAGCGTTCGTTATCCTTAGGCTCTTCCTTGTATATTCTAATCATACTCATTAAAATAAGATTTGAAATCGTAATGTTTGAAATTGTAAATGTTTTAATTAGCTGTATTTTCCAAACAGCCCATCAAGTGGCCCATCTCTTCTGAAATTTCCACCTGAGATTTTTTTTCTTTTTTCACCTGAAGGTTTTGTACACCTCTCCTCTCGTTCTTGTTCTATTTGTTGTCTATTACGCTCGCACTCATCACTCTCTCTCTCTCTCTCCAATCACACACATTCCCCCTCTCTTTGTTTACAAACAATCGAGGATAAAAAAATAAAAACCGAAAAAAATATTAGATTGTAAATTACAAACAAAGGAAATATTATAACAGGCAGTGATACTATTGTACGCGTAGTTTGAGAGGAAAAGAGGGCAAATATAAATACTAAGAGAAACATTTAGTGAGCAGAAATGAATTATACTTGTTTATATGTATATATATGCTTTACAAACTAACTTTGCTGAGTTGTACAATCTAACCCTAGCTAAATGGGTGACGAAACGGTCAGCTTTTCCTAGTATATATATATATATATATATATATATATATATATATATATATATATATATATATATATACGTTTTATTTTTTATTACCGTTTTTTGTCTGTTCAGTTACATTTTTGTTTCAGCTACGCGACCGTTTTTTGGCCGTTATGTAGCCTCCTCAGACTTTTCTGTAAAGTCTGAGGAGGCTACATAACGGCCAAAAAACGGTCGCGTAGCTGAAACAAAAATGTAACTGAACAGACAAAAAACGGTAATAAAAAATAAAACGCATATTTGCTCTACAACAGTATCGAGCACTTTCTTTAGGTTTTTATTAATTACCATTTCTACTATATATATATATATACATACATACATATATATATATGTATATATATATATGTGTGTGTGTGTGTATGTATGGGTGTGTGTGTTATTAAAACCTTGAGGTTTTAATAATAAAAAACATATTTGGCTCTACTAATGTACTGAGCACGCTTTATCCTTGTTTTTTTACCACATAGACCTCTTTATATATATATATATATATATATATATATATATATATATATATATATATATATATATATATATATCGTCAAGGGTGTGAGTTCCATATAAACTGTTGATTTAATTTGAATAAAATAAAATACGCATAAAGTGTGTCCGAAAGCCAAATCACAACGTAATATTAGAAAAATAAACAAATATTTCAATATATTTTGGAGCTAAACTACATGTTGTTTCATTTCTTTTCTTTTCTTCTTTCTACACACACACACACACACACACACACACACACACACACACACACACACACACACACACACACACACATATGTATTTATTTATTTTATTTATTTATTTTTTTATTACATTTTCACCCCAAACAAGCCACATTGCCACTTTGGTGTAGGGGGGCTACTATCATGAACATAAGCTACTGGGGTACTATGTAGAAAGTTGGGCAGTAAGAAGTCAGTTCACGTTACACTTGAACTTCTGCATGTCAGTAAAGTTGGGGAAGCAGGGAGCCGGAATGGAATTCCAAAGTTTAACGGTTCTGGGGAAGAAACTACTGGAGTAGAAAGCTGTCCTACATCTAAGGATCTCCACTGTGTAGGGGTGGATTTAGCTGCTTGTCGGGTTTGTGGAGGGTATTTACGTCGTGGGGGCGCAAGTGCTTGCAGTTCGTCAGAGCATTCACCATTAAAATACTTATAGAACAAGCAGAGAGACGCAACATTTCGTCGGTTGGACGGAGGCTGCAGCTTAGATGACAGTCCAGGACCTATTTAGTTGGCGACTCTCTAGCAGTGTCAGAAATTTCGTGAAAATAGTGAATAATTCCACCCCATCTTTCCAAGCTTATAACTCCTCGAAAAATGTAATTCAAGCCCTAATTTTTTTTTCAATTAAAGGAGCAAGGACCAAGGTTTTATTAAAAAACAAAACAAAACAAAACAATGTGTTTTTTTTTAAAAAAAGGTTTTAAACTTCGGACTTTACAGGTAAATTTCTAAAAAAGCGATTTTTTTTTGTTTTAAATTTGAATATATTATTTATTGACCTTTTCTCTTCAATTTGTGATATATAAAACTCCACGACATAAATTAATTATTTACTTTTTAATAGACATTTCAAAATGAGAGGCGTGAATTATTCGACCCCCTATCTTTCTAAGCTTATAACTCCTCGAAAAATGTAATTCAAGCCCTAATTTTTTTTTCAATTAAAGGAGCAAGGACCAAGGTTTCATTAAAAAAAAAAAAGACAAAAAGAAACAATGTGTTCTTATAAAATAAGGTTTAAAACTTCGGACTTTACAGGTAAATTTCTAAAAAAGCGATTTTTTTTTGTTTTAAATTTGAATATATTATTTATTGACCTTTTCTTTTCAATTTGTGATATATAAAACTCCACGACATAAATTAATTATTTACTTTTTAAGAGAAAGTTGAAAATGGGTGACACTTGGGGGGGGGCGTGAATTTAAAAAAAAACGTTTGTCTAAAATATTATATTCGGTTTATTGGAAAGAACATAAAATTTCACATTGACCCTGAAAATATCGTAAAAATAGAATCAATAGAAAAATTTTGATAGATTTTTAAAATTTAAAAATTTAAAAATATTGAGTTTAAAAATTGAAAAATATTGAGTTCGGAAAATTCATTACTGTTTTTAAAAAAAAAATATTTTTATTACTTTTAAAACAACTGTAATAGTTTATTTTGGAAGTATAATCCATAAAGAAAATAAATAACCCACTTTTAACAGAGAAATTACGAGATTTTTATATTGTATTCGCAGTTTCGTGTTAGGGGTGTCAAAAATTCCTACAAAAATTCTGATACTGCTAGCGACTCTCTTTTGAACCTTGTCTAGGAGTGAGAGACTAGTAGCAGATGCACCAGCACAAATATGACAACAATACTCTATACAATCGCGAATGGTGGCCTTATAGAGGTACAGGATACTTTCAGGCGTTAGTAGCTTTCGAGCACGGTAGAGAGAGCCTACCTTCTTCTCAGTGGTCCTGGCAATGCTCTCAATGTAATTGTTCCAACTCATGTTTTCTGTGAACGTTAGGCCGAGTAGTTTAAAAGAAGTACTTTCAGATAATGAATATATATATATATATATATATATATATATATATATATATATGTATGTATGTGTGTGTTTGTGTGTGTTTGTGTGTGTGTGTGTGTGCGCGTACATAAGATATGATTGTTTTAGTAAGAAAGGACAAATATCATTTCTGGTTTTCTTATCATATCCTAATTTCTATTATTGGAATATTTCATTGGGAAACAAAACGTTAAGTGACAAGCGCAGTGACCTGAATATAAGCGAAATATCCCCACTTGCTGACTGGAAATAGCATAGCAAACCAGGCTACATCGAAAAGAAAGACGTGCCATCTGCATTGGGAAAAGAAATATCTTTACAACGAATAGTTCTCTGGCAGGAATGGAAATCGATGCAAGTGGATAAAGAATCCCTTACTGATCTAACATAATATATATATATATATATCTATATCTATCTATCTATCTATCTATCTATCTATCTATATCTATATATATATATATATATATATATATATATATATATATATATAGTTTTAAAAAATATAATTATCCACTGACACGTATCTCGTCGTATACGACTCATCAGAGTGGCTGATGAGTGGTAGACGACAAAACACGTGTCAGTGGATAATTATATTTTAAAAAACAATATATATGCAGCTCTCCATATGGGGGTACCAAATTGGTTAAAAGGAAATTTATTCCCAACACGCATTTAGGTAAAAAATGCACTTTCCCAAAAAAGCGAAGTCGTTCAAAACATATCGCAAAAACAAAAACAAACAACACCTCTCTCTCTCTCTCTCTCTCTCTCTCTCTCTCTCTATATATATATATATATATATATATATATATATATATATATATATATATATATATATATATATATATATATATAAGGACTAGGTTCTTCGGTAGAAAACAACCATTTATTAAGTCGCCTGAAGAAAACTTCTGGTTTTAACCGATCGCTTGTCTAGAACGTTAATATATCCACTGCCTCGACTATGTAATTTTTTTTTATATTAATAAACAATATATCACACTCTTCTTTTGTTGAGCACTTTTAATAACCCCATTAAATTCATTTGTAATCAGTCTTGAATACGTTGATATATATATATATATATACAATATATATATATATATATATATACAATATATATATATATATATATATATATATATATATATATATATATATATATATATATATATATAGGATTAGTTTTTTTGGAAAAAGAAATCCAGCAGAGTGCTCAATTAAAAGAAAAATCCGAAAATAAGAGCGTATTTATATTTTGTATTTAATTATCAAGCTCTATTCAGCCAATACTCATCTAGATGAGTATCAGATAGATGAGCATTGTCTTAAGAGAGCTTAATATGGATATCTTAAACCGTCCTTATTATCGGGCTTGAAACCGACGGTACCAATGACTTGTCTCATTTAACAACTTTCTGTACACAAAATACAATATATATATATAATATATTGTTCGGATAATTGGTTTACAAAAGAACAAAACAAACGTCGCTCATCATAATTGAAAGAGTACCTATTTACTATGCCTCCCCACGGTACAGAGTTAGACACCAGGGTCGTTTTTTTTTACGTGGAGAAAAGGTACAAAAATAAAAATTGTCTCAGTCGTGAAGGATTTCTCCTCCACCGAAAGAGAACAAGAAAATGAAGTGCAGCATCGGAAGAACAGATACTACACTTTGATCTTGACCAAAAGGCCAAGATGGAGTAGCTCGAATAAGAGTAGGAAGAGATAAAAAAAAAAGTGTAAAAGAAACAAGAGCTAAAAAGAAAAGGAGAAAAGGAAAAAAAGAAGAAAGAAAGAACAGAACGACAGAGGAAGAACGAAGGGATCAGTGTGCTTACATCACTATAAGGAATGCGGGTGACAACATTTGAAATTTACTAAGTTTAAGAGTGTTTAAATTAACGTGTCAAAGAAAGAAGTCAACGTAAGGGTGTTGGATAAAGACAACTTAAAAAACAGGGGTTTCAGTGAGGCATACATACATATACATATATGTGTACCAGCAATCCAGCCGGACACATACACAGATGTACGCACATATGTGCGAAAAGAATTAATAAAAATCTTACACGACCTCATGTAAAGGTAATAAGACTGTATTCTCTTAGACATAAATCATATTAATCACAACGAGGTTAATAATTTAAAATTTAAAATTAAAATTTCCAGTAATAAAAATTAAAGCGCTTAAAATAATAATAATGATAGGAATGAAACTACTACTACTACTACTACTACTACTACTACTACTACTACTACTACTACTACTACTACTACTACTACTAATAATAATAATAATACTAATAATAATATAATTATAAGAACTAACCACATCAAAGCAAAGACCGACAAAACACAAGAAAACAGTAAATGCAGATCCCGTGGACAAAGAGACGAAACAATAAACACTATAGTAAGTGAATGCGGCAAACTGGCCCAGAAGACATACAAGAACAGCTGCGACCAAGTGGGAAAGGCAGTACACTGGGAATTATGCAAGCAACTGCACAGAGATGTGGTACAAACATAAGCCGGCAACAGTACTTGAAAACGAGAACCACAAAATCCCATGGGACATGGACATACAAACTGATAAACCCATCCCAGATCCGGATGTCATAATAATTAACAAGAAAGAAAAGTTCTGTCAACTCGTAAACTTTGCTGTTCCAGCCGATCACAGGATAAATATCAAAGAAAAGGAGAAACGGAGCAAATGCACATAGCTAGCCAGAGAGCTGAAAGGGATAGGGAAAATGAAGAAAATCAAAATAATACCTATAATAGTAGATGCACTAGGAAAAATCCCGAAAAAACTTTGAAGAAGAATGTGAGAAATTGATATCAAAGGAATGACTGGAAAAATACAGCGAGCAACGATAATTAAAACAGCTGATATATTAAGGAATCCCTTGAATATGGAGACTAACACACATGAGCAACAAGCAGTGGCTAGACAAACTGCTGCAAAGACAAATCATGAATCGCTATATGGAACCAAAAACATTGAAGTTGTATATCTTAATCTGCCCCTCCCCAATGTGAGAAACAGCCAAGTAGAGCCAAGGAGGAAGGAAAGATCGAGGAGAGAGAAAGAGCACTGATTGAACCTTTGCTGGATGAGTGCGAGGAGAGCTGGGACCTTGGGGAGGCTTGCCACAGTGAAATGAAGACCAATAGCTGCTAGCAATGAGAAATCAATGGCAAGCAGCTGTTGTGACAATGCAAATTTATTTGCAAATACTATCGAAAGAAGTGGAGAGTACTAGAAATCTGGGGAGACTTGTTGTCACTCACCCTCCAGGGAACACCACACAGGCTGTTTTCAAGGAGATATCTTTGATGCCCTGTGTGAAAGCTCCGTGTGAGCCAATAATAATAATAATAATAATAATAATAATAATAATAATAATAATAATAATAATAATAATGTATTATGTATTGTAGTTTCTAGACCATAGGCTACTTCCCCAAATCTTACCACAAACTCTTTTTTTTTAACTTATAGTCTTTTCACTCTTATATTTTTTCAACCTTATTTTTTATATGTATCTTTATTATTATTATTATTATTATTATTATTATTATTATTATTATTATTATTATTATTATTATCATTATCACTATATATGCTCTGTAGTAACATCGAGCTTTATAAATTAACAGATTGGTATAAATAAAACGTGAAATATAATTGAATAAGCATATTTCCCCCCATAAATATTTATTTTTAAACATTGGTCTTCAACTACCAAACCCACAACTACCAAACCCACAACTACCAAACCCACAACTACCAAACTCACAACTACCAAACTCACAACTACCAAACTCACGAACTGTGCCACAATTATAATCCTAACATTTTTGCATTCACTTAGATATAACCAAGGATTATTCCTAGAACTAATTATAACAATACTTTGATGATTTTTTTAATACGCAACTTAAACTCAGGGCTTCTTATATCATCCATGCATATTTTCACTCCACGCCGAGAAATTTTGAGTCACAGATGTATCCTGTATTTAATCGCCGATTCAGACCATTTTTTCACGATAAAGAGAGGTAACAGCCATTTATTATATTCTCGTTCCGGCTTTAATATTCAGAAAAGATTTTAAAATTTCCGTCATCGACCGCCACACGCTACCTTGAATTACCGTTTAAACTGGATTGAAATTCTCACAGCGGAGCTTCTGTCCATTGAAAAATTAAAAAAGTATATTGACACTACATTTCACCTAAGGACCTACAAACTTTTAGGAAACATCTCTACACCTTTGCTACGTAAGAACTTTCTCCTACTGGAATTTTTTTTCCTTATCATCGAATTTTCATTTTATTTTATTTCATTTTTTTACTTGGCTTTTTTAAACTTATTTTTTATATTTACTCATTATTTTTTTATATTTAACTAGCGATGGGTACCCGGCGTTGCCCGAGTGTTTGGAGGTGTGTGTGGACACTCCGGGGTGGGGGTGGGGGTTAAAAAATGTTTTGGTAGGTAAATATGAGGATCGAACCCGAACCGTTGCGGCAAAGTTGTAAATTAAAATGTGACCCCCCCCAAAAAAAAGAACGCGCGACGTTAACCATTGCTCCACCGCGAGATGCTAACGGAAACACGTTTGAATTTATTTAATTACTTGGATTTGGCAGTTGCCCGTTTTAATGACTTAATGAGGTCAAGTTTGACTGCGGAATAGTATTTTATTTACTGCGGGAACGCTTCCCAAGATGTTATAGGAAAAAGACTAACCCACATGCGGCAAGCGACAAATGTTGAATATTTATCTTCCCAAAGTCGAGCAAATTAAATAGACAGGCGAACTTCGTTGTTTACTCTGAGATATTACGATTTATATGTGATATAAAAAGTTTTAAAAAGTTGTGTACCGACCGACCGCTTCTCTGAAAAAAAGCCTTTTGTAGACATACAGAAAAAGCGAACACACATACAAACATACATACATTTTCGCTTTTATATTTATAGATAACTTTGCACTTCTTATAGATTTGTTAATATTTTTCGATTTTATACTATTTTATACTTTTTACCCTATTAAAAAAAATTAATCCCCCTATTCTACCATTTATTTATCTATCTTATTCACTTATAATTTTTTTTTATATTTTATCCTTTAAAAATCATCCTCTTACCTATATTCATTTATTGTATTAATTATTTCTAGTAATCTACACTTATATTTAAATACTAAGCTGTAACGTTCTGATCCCCATCTGGCATCAATTGAAATGAAAAGCTCTCGTCTTGGGGAGGCCTCATGTTTTGACAAGCTTCTGGGCTTGGCCTTTACTCCTGATCTTAAATGAAACACGAACATCAAATCTGTTGCCAAGACCGCTGCAAAAATGGTGGGATCCAAACTTTCACAAGAAACACTCGTCTAGCTGAAAACACTTTCAATAATTCCCCTCACTCTTTATCTGTGCCTAAACCTAAAAATAGATTCAATGAAAAAAGTTTCTTTCTTAGAACTGCACGCCTGTGGAATTGTCTTCCGTTTCTCTGCTTTCCAGCTGACTACGATATGGTTCTCTTCAAGTCCAACCTAAACAAGTTCTTGGTGAGTCGTTCCACTTAAGTTAAGAAATTTACCGAATTTCTATTACTAACGATTACTATATTGTCCAATTGACTACTGTATACTTTAAACCCTTATCCTCGAGTGGTCTCTGGCCTTGATAAGTGGTTATACCTATGTAAAAAAAAATATATATATATTTCGCTGTAAATAATTTACGCTTTAAAAAATAATTTACCCACGCCCATATCTATTGTATATGTAAATCTATTGACAAGCGCATCGACATAGACTTTTCTACGCACTTTCCGTAAATAGAATTTCTTGTCGAAAGAAGTCTCCTCTAAAATTGGGAAGATATCGATAAAGATCTTCAAAGTGAAAACTTGTGTACCAAAATCTATAAATGGATTCAGTTGGGATTGGATGTGATATGAGGATAATATTTTGCCAATTCGCTTCCGCGCACAGACGAACTATTTACAATGTTCAGCCAGCGACTACGTATACGCTATCACACCGTTCCTCTCAAGGACGAAGTATTAACAAATGAAAGCTCGTCGTAAAATATTCTACTAGCGATTATATATGTTTATTTTTCCTTCCTTCCTAAGTAATACATTATGTAGTTGTAAAAAAAAAAAAAAAAAAAAAAAAAAAAAAAATGGCCGCACAATATTCGACCAATCAGAACCTTCCTTTTACTAAATTTATTTAATCAAGAGATATTTAACCAAGAATTAACATATGAAAATTAATGAGACAATTTCGACCAGCAAATACATCTTCTCACTTCATACTTATATACCGTTGCCCCATCTGAGGAGGTGCCAGTCAAAAGTCCCTCTCTGGCACATAGAGTATAAAAAACTCGGCTTAGCAATTTAGTAATCTGTGCCCTTTCGTCCAACGTCGCAACTCATTCTTTACTCCAAAGATTTTGACAAATTCGCTTTTGATTATCTACAAATACTTTTTCTGTTTACAATCTTCGACCAGCCATTACGTATACTCGATGACTTTCTCCTTCACATCTACAAGTATTAACAATAAATTGCTCGTCGTAAAATATTTCGACTAGCAACTATATGTTTCGACTAGCAACTATATATGTTTCGACTAGCGACTATATATGTTTCGACTAGCAACTATATATGTTTCGACTAAAGACTATATATGTTTCGACTAGCAACTATATATGTTTCGACTAGCAACTATATATGTTTCGACTAGCAACTATATATGTTTCGACTAGCGACTATATATGTTTCGACTAGCAAGTATATATGTTTCGACTAGCAACTATATATGTTTCGACTAGCAACTATATATGTTTCGACTAGCAACTATATATGTTTCGACTAGCGACTATATATGTTTCGACTAGCAACTATATATGTTTCGACTAGCAACTATATATGTTTCGACTAGCAACTATATATGTTTCGACTAGCGACTATATATGTTTCGACTAGTAACTATATATGTTTCGACTAAAGACTATATATGTTTCGACTAGCAACTATATATGTTTCGACTACTAACTATATTATGTTTCGACTAGCGATTATATATGTTTCGACTAGTAACTATATATATATGTTTCAACTAGCGACTATATATGTTCCGACTAGTAACTATATATGTTTCGACTAGCAACTATATATGTTTTGATTACCAACTATATATGTTTCGACTAGTAACTATATATGTTTCGACTAGTAACTATATATGTTTCGACTAAAGACTATGTTTCAACTAGCGACTATATATGTTTCGACTAGTAAATATATATGTTTCGACTTGCAGCTATATATGTTTCGACTTGCAGCTATATATGTTTCGACTACTAACTATATATGTTTCGACTACTAACTATATATGTTTCGACTAGTAACTATATATGTTTCGACTAGCAAGTATATATGTTTCGGCTAGTAACTATATTATGATTCGACTAGCGATTATATATGTTTCGACTAGTAACTATATATATGTTTCGACTAGCGACTATATATGTTTCGACTAGTAACTGTATATGTTTCGACTAGCGACTATATATGTTTCGACTAGTAACTGTATATGTTTCGATTAGCAACTATATATGTGTAGCAGAATTAGCAGTAACCAAAATGAGAAATAGAGAGCTTACCTCGGATACGTCTGTTTTGGGCTGAGCGAAAGAGAGAGTTTCAAGATGGCGTCCATGGGCTTTTATTAGCGTTTACCCAATGTAATTATCGTTGAATCACGTCTGCTCTCGCGCGATTATGCAAATATGTCGTTCCCAGCCGCTATAAAGGCAGGACACGGGAAAGGAGAGGGAGCGTTCTGCATATTGTGTATAGGTGATTCTGGTGAGTAGATTATGATTGTTACGACCCACGTGTCTGCGAGAAGCGAGTTTTTGTTCCGTCTGTTTTTGGTTGTATTTTTGTTTTTTGTTTTGCCTACTACATTTTTGTTTCAAGCTCTTTCGGCACGACTATGGCGAAGGTGCGGATAAGCAGCGATATTATCAAGCCGTTCTCTGGCGAGGGAGACGTTGTGGCATGTCTGAAAAAAGTGAGACTTGTCGCACAACTTCAGCAGGTGGATGATGTAGCGAGTCTGCTACCTTTATATCTGGAAGGTGATACACTGGCCCTCTACATGGAAATGGAGGAGGACGATCAAAGAGAAATAGACCAGATTGAGGCCCGATTAAAGGAGGCATTTACCGACGACGCGTTTGCAGCATACAGAAAAATAACTATGGTTAGATGGGCTGGCGAACGCGTGGATGTTTACGCCAACAAAATCAGGCAGTTGGTTGGATTGGCCGGATTCACAGGAGATGGCTTAGAGAGACTCACAAAATTGACTTTCGTCACTGGGTTCCCTGACGCTATCTCAATAGATCTTCAACAGGTGCCGAACATCAAAGTCCTGACCATGGGGGAACTAATGCCGATAGCAAGAATTTTGACGACGACTGGGGAACACAATCAGGACGTGGTTGCGGCCACACGCTCACCCAACAACCACAGGGCCCAGAATACTCCTGTTAGTGTGACCTGTTTCAAGTGCAATACGAAAGGCTACTTTGCAAAGGACTGTCGAAAACGTGGAGCACGGTGTTACCGTTTCGGTGAGAGTGGACACTGGGCTCGGAATTGCTCGGGAAACGAGCACGGGGAGAACGCATAAGCTTCAGTCTCCTTCCCCACCAAGATGCGAGCACGACGCTCCCGGTGATAAGCATCCACGTTGTCGGGACGCGATGTTTGGCGCTTATTGATACAGGATGCTCTAGGAATATTTTACATGCAGACCGGTGTCGGTCTTGGAGAAAAACGAACGTAGATGTCAAAACGATTGGTGGAATGTCCCATGCATGCTGCGGTGTTGGAGCGGTCTCTGTGTCCACTGACGAAGATGTGTCTGCCAGAATCGATGTGTTGGTGGTGCGTGGCAAACCGCTGGGGTTTGACTTACTTCAAGGGATCGACGCCATAAAATCTCTGGGCGGTGTCGTTGTCAACCCTACAGGATCAGTGCGGCTGGGCGACAGGAAAAATATTAAATGCGCAGCCATTTTTATTAATGAACCAGATTTCACCGCCACTTTTGATCATCAAAACCGAACGTGGACCGCATCGTGGAAGTGGTCTGAGGACCACCCCCCTGAAAGACTACACAATCGAGTGTCAGAATACCCAGTGCCGGCAGAAATCCGTGAAGAATACACGCAGGAGCTCCGCACCTGGATAGATAATGGTTGGCTCGTGCCGTACCCAGAGGACAAATTGGGACCTCTCAAAGGCCTAATTCCCCCGATGGCTGTGATGCAGCAGAACAAAGCCAAAGTGCGCCCGGTAATGGACTACCGGGACCTAAATCATTACGTAGACGCGTTTACGGCCAACGCAGATGTTTGTGCGGCTAAGCTGCGCGAATGGAGACAAAAAGGTGCTAATGTGTCTCTACTGGACCTCAGGAGAGCATACCTACAAGTTCGGGTCCATGAGACACTGTGGCCATACCAGACTGTGGAAATCGATGGGAAGAAATATTGCCCGACCCGTCTGGGGTTCGGTTTTAATGTGGCTCCCCTGATCATGAGAGCAAGTATCAGCGAAGTATTGTCTCAGGAAGAAGTTGTAAGCCGCGCAGCATCTGCTTACATCGATGACATTTTTGTCAACGAGGACGTGGTGCCCGCGACCCATGTAAGAGAACAACTAGCGCAGTTCGGGTTGGAGTGCAAGAACCCGGAGCGGTTGAAGGACGGTGCACGGGTGCTGGGATTGGCGGTCTGGATGGAACACAGTGAACTACGGTGGAAGCGAGGAAATGAAATTCCAGAGGCTCCCAGCATTGTTACGCGATGAACAATGTTTTCCCTGTGTGGTCGACTTGTCGGGCACTTTCCGGTATGCGGTTGGCTTCGTGTGGCTTGTGGAATACTTAGAAGGAGAGTAAGTTCGGTAACGAAGGGCTGGGATGATGAAGCAAGGGACGCCGTACTGCATCGTATGATGTTTGAAACCTTGGAATCTGTGCAGCGGAACGATCCGGTCCGGGGAAATTCGTGTGTGGATGGCAAAGAGCTGAAGGTATGGGTCGATGCTAGCTCCCTAGCAATTGGTGCAGCCTTGGAGATGCGCGAAACTGTGTTGGAGTATGCATGTTGGCTGCGACCTGAAGGTGACTCTCAACATATCAACTTAGCCGAGCTTGATGCCGTATTGAAAGCTGTCAATTTGGCTCTGCAGTTGCAGAGCAAAGTGCTACACATAAAGACGGATTCTGTCTGCGTATACCATTGGGTCTCGGACACGCTAACTGGAAAGGCGCGAGTGCGCACCAAAGCAGCAAGCGAGATGCTTATTAGGAGGCGACTAAGCACTCTAAAAGAGCTCGTGAAAGAGTACAGGCTGACAGTGGACGTGACGCTGGTTTCATCAGCACGAAACATTGCTGACCGATTGACACGAGTACCACGGACATGGTTTGAGGCAATGAAAAAGAAAAAACGGGCTTGGCCCAGTGATAGGCGCGGTTCACACAGACGAGCTGGATGAGAGTCAAATCATGGCTATTCGCAAAGGTAGTGGACGTCCGAGGGTGCGACGCACTACCTACTTTGTCAGGAGAAGTTGCCCAACCACGACAAAAGCAACCGTTAAAACGGTCATACAGAAATGTGAGGAATGTCAGTCCATTGACCCAGCGCCAGTCAGGTGGGAAAAGGGAAAGCTAGAAGTTAACGAGGATTGGCAAAGAATTGGAATGGATATCACCCATTATGGCACCTTCCATTTTTTAACTCTAACAGACTGTGGTCCATCGCGTTTCTCCATTTGGAGAAAATTGGCGAGGCAGGACTCGGCAAGCGTGATCCATCAGTTGGAAACAGTGTTCCTCGAGCGTGGCTCGCCGCATGAAATCCTTTTAGACAATGACACGGCTTTCTTCAGCAACGCATTCCAAGCATTTGCACATAAATGGAGAGTTCACTTGCGATTCCGTTGTGCGTACGCTCCAGCCGGGAATGGCATAGCGGAGCGATGTCACCGTACAGTGAAACGAATAGCGGCTAGAATGCACTGTCCCATACAGGAAGCTGTCTACTGGTATAACATCACACCAAGAGACGACACATTTCCCTTCACTGCGCCTGCCAAAAGGATTTATCGATACGAAGTTCGAGTAAAGGAGACCAATCTCGCAATTGCGTCCGCAGATCCCAAGGACAGCTCTTACCAGGTTGGAGATCGTGTGTGGGTCAAAAGACCGCAAAATCGATGTACCACGAGGTTCGGCAAGGGTGAGATGACCAAGGTAATCAGCCCTCAATCGATTTTGGTGGACAGTGTGTCTCGCCACGTGAAAGATCTGCGCCATCGCCATTATGTTGTTACATCGGAGGAAGAGGAAGATGGTACAATGTCTTCTGAACGAGCAGAGAGTATAATGCAGGACGATGGAGAGCCATATAATGCACATACTGAAGAAGCGGAAGAGGGACCACCCGTCTTGCCTTTACGAAGGAGTACCCGACAAAGACAGATACTGACCCCCTGTCCCTGCCCTGATTGTGAAACACCGCCCATGGAACAGGCTGGCGGTAATAACGGTGGTAATGAGGAAGATGACAAGGAGGAAGTGCTGCCCCCGGTTCTTCGAAGAAGTACCCGACAAAGACGACTGCCCCCGTGCTCCGTTTGTGATATTGAGATCAGGGGAGAGTGTAGCAGAATTAGCAGTAACCAAAATGAGAAATAGAGAGCTTACCTCCGATACGTCTGTTTTGGGCTGAGCGAAAGAGAGAGTTCCAAGATGGCGTCCATGGGCTTTTATTAGCGTTTACCCAATGTAATTATTGTTGAATCACGTCTGCTCTCGCGCGATTATAAAAAATATGTCGTTCCCGGCCGCTATAAAGGGAGGACACTGGAAAGGAGAGGAAGCGTTCTGCAGATTGGGTGTAGGTGATTCTGGCGAGTAGATTGTGCTTGTTACGACCCACGTGTCTGGGAGAAGCGAGTTTTTGTTCCGTCTGTTTTTAGATGTATTTTTTTGTTTGTTTTGCCTACTACATTTTTGTTTCAATATGTTTCGACTAGTAACTATATATGTTTCGACTAGCGACTATATATGATTTGATAAGCGACTATATATATTTTGACTAGCGACTATATATGTTTCGACTAGTAACTATATGTTTTGATTAGCGACTATATATGTTTCATCTAGCAACTATATATGTTTCAACTAGCAACTATATATGTTTCGACTAGCGACTATATATTTTTCGACTAACGACTATATATGTTAAGACTAGCAACTATATGTTTCAACTAGCAACTATATATGTTTCGACTAGCGACTATATATGTTTCGACTAGCAACTATATATGCTTCGACTAGTAACTATATATGCTTCGACTAGCAACTATATATGTTTCGACTAGCGACTATATATATTTCGAGTAGCAACTATATATGCTTCGACTAGCGACTATATATGCTTCGACTAACGACTATATATGTTTAGACTAGCGACTATATGTTTCGACTAGCGACTATATATGTTTCGACTAGCAACTATATATGCTTCGACTAGCGACTATATATGCTTCGACTAGTAACTATATATGTTTCGACTAGCAACTATATATGTTTCAACTAGCGACTATATATGTTTCGACTAACGACTATATATGTTTCAACTAGCGACTATATATATTTCGAATAGCAACTATATATGTTTCGACTAGCAACTATATATGTTTCAATTAGCGACTATATATGCTTCGACTAACGACTATATATGTTTCCGTCATTCCTTCCTAATTAATACCGTGTGGAACGATACAATTTTAATCTTAGAAAAGACGGCAGGATTCATTTTCCGTTTGATGAAAACTTTTTTTTTGTTCCATCTATCATGTCTGAAAGTTACAATATGCAACGAGTGAGATCGGAGATTTGCCGCTGTAAAACTTATGCTGTCTACTGATCCAAATTACGACAACAAGACCATTGCCAGCACCCTCACAATGCAAATCCTGACGGTTCCACGCTTTAGGGCGTAGCTCAACGAAGTTTCCGACCAGGGCTATGGTTTTTGGTGTGGTTTCAAAGTGTACCTGGGTGTCCTCAAGAGTGTGATGATCACCTGATGCAATCAGATGGCCGCTGACAGATCCTGGGTGTGGAAGCAGGACTCGGTACCGCCCAAAAGCCCAAAGAGACCCAGGCTTGGCTTCAAAAGGAGTGCTACGTCTTTGTATTCTTCTCTCATTGGCCCCTTTCCTCCTCCGACTTGAACTCGTTGGACTACTTCGTTTGATCATTCGCCGTGAACATCACCAGCACGACCTCTCACAACACCAAAGACAACATGATCGCTGCCATTCACGAGTATTTGTAGAAAGGGCATGCTCCCAGTTCTAGACCCATGATGAGACGGTGATTTAGACTGAAAGCGGTTATGTTGAATAGATGTGGATTCTACTACATAATCAAGTTACTTGAAGTGTTGTTTTTTTTTCAACAAAAAAGTTAAAATAAATGCTGCATTGTTGTTTTTTTCAACAAAAATGTTAAAATAAATGCTGTAGTGTTGTTTTTTTCAACAAAAATGTTAAAATAAATGCTGTAGTGTTTTTTTCAACAAAAATGTTAAAATAAATGCTGTAGTGTTGTTTTTTCAACAAAAATGTTAAAATAAATGCTGTAGTGTTGTTTTCTATGGCAAAAATGTATCATTTTACCCTGTACATTATGTAGATACAAAAACAAAAAACAAAATGGCGATACAGTATACGACCAATCAGCAGATTCCGAATTTTACAGACCTTATCAAATAAAATTTCAGATCTAATCTCGTTTTCCATTTTCTAAATAACCAATAATTAAGATAAGTAAAGTAATTGGATAATGTTTGACCAGCAAATATGTCTTCTCACTTTTTACTTACCGACTCTCCATCTGGGAAAGTATCAATCAAAAGACGCTTTCTGTCCCAAATAATGTGCAAATAAACTGCCATTCATTTTGGTAAGTTGATTTCCTCATATCAACGACTTCTAGCAGTATCTACTAAAAAGTGCTGCCCGCCATTCCATAGACTCAGTTAAAAACAAAACCCAATACAGAGAGAAAAATATTTTTATAATAAAATTACGATGAATCTAATTTAATTTGTACTAGCAGGGAGAACAGACGTTGCCCGGGATTGAATGATGATCAACGAATGTTTCACACTTACATATTTTTATTATCATCGGAATCAGTGAAATCGCCCATCTTTCAATCAAATCGATTGATTGCCTGCTCGAGTATAGGACCCATCGCGGTGCACCGGGGGGGGGGAGACTTAATATGACTCCTCGCAGTGACTTAGTTAATGTTGTAGGGGAACCACCATCACAATGGACTCAACCACCGTCCATATATACCGGAACTCTTAACACTCTCAAGTAGTACTCTAGTTCCGGAGTTGACCTCATGTGCTCGGTGGAACGCAAATCAGTCTTTTCATTCTGTAACCATTTTGTTTGCTTTTTATTAAAAGACGTCTTGACTTACACCGTTGTTTTGTTTTTATTGTGTCTAATTCAGAGCCATAACAGTTAACAATACATTGTAGTCTACGCTGCACTGTAGATAACCTACTATCAATTTTATAAAAAAAAATTTTTTTATGCATATAAATGGCTTAAATTAAAGTTTTAAATGCAAAAGTCAAGTATCATGTTCAATTGTGTTCTAAACAGAAACATTCTTTTCGAACACGCTCTTGTAATATCAAAGAATTTAATCCGATGCGATGCTCAGCCTCTGTTCAGTCTCGAAAGACAAATGATACCTCCTGTACGGGCAACTGCGCGTGTAATTATGAGGCAAGGGTTGCGCAATCCCCAACCACACCTCCCTGAATCGGCACTGCTTGGGTCCAGTGGCAAAGAGAAGTCCAGGACGACTGGAAACAATGCCGAGATAAGCGGAGAGCACATACAGCACCTCGAAGTTCCAAATAATCACCCATTTAGTACTAACCAGGTTCAACGTTGCTACCTTCGATGATCTAACGAGAACCGGTGTGGCAACGTGATTATGCCGTACACAAAAGAATTTACTATTGATTTTATATGCCTATCTTTACTGCTTGCGCGGTAATAATGTCTTGAAATTAAGTTTAAGATGAAAATGTCAAGTATCAATGGTGCAAATGTGCTTTAGACATAAACATTCATTTCAAACGCGCTCCCGTTACATCAAAGAACCTACTGTTGATTTTATATCTTGGGCCCTTTGGCTTGTGTGGTAATAAAACTTCTTAATTGCACTTGTGATATCAGGCAGTGTAAGGTGTTAACTTCAGCCAAAATTACCTGTTTCGTCACTCATCTGATTATTTCGATTATCAATTATCAACACTTATGGAAGACACACCGATACAAAATCTATTTAAGAAAACTACCAGCTACATAATGTACCTTTGTGTCTTAATTGTCGACAATCTTAAATATGTCAAGCTGACATTTCTCTGCAGTTTCGATAAGTGGATGCAAAGTAAAAAAAGAATTCCATAAAGAGAAGATAGATCAGAAATTCTCAAAATTTTTCTGACATGCCTCGTATTTTGATAGCCCCACACAGTTGTTATACCTGCAATGGGCCGCATACGGCTCGCGGTGCACATGTTTGACATATTTGTGTTAGACTATATTCTCATATCTGTATTGTCCAAGATAAAATGCATTGAAATAACACCAGTCTTTCTCTGCGTATCCCGGCATTGCGTCGGTTCCTACTTGATTGTTCATTATCATAGAACTAAACAATCCCAGTTCAAGAGAGTCGAAGTTGAGATTGTCCAAATTATGCTTCAACATGCAGCATCACGAGAGATAAAAATCTGGCCAGCTGTTTTCGAGTCTATAAGAAACGAATTCAAACACAGACAAAGTCCCTTTTGTATAATAATAGAGATTATAGTATTTACTAGTATTGGCAAAATGAATCGGAATCGGAAGCGGAAATCGTAAAAAAAAAAACCCAAAAAAACATAAAACCAAAATGGTATAGTGATTGATGGGTCGGCGCTAGTTTTAGAGTTTTGTGAATCAATTTTAATAATACTCTTGAGAAAGATACGGAACTGTTATGGTTGACAAACAAGTTTCCTTCCATTTTTTATTTAAACGTGAAAGATTAAATAAAAATTAACAACTAATTCATCTCTTCGTGTTTACAACATCTTCCCAATGAGAAAATTGTTATAAATCAAAAGCCAAAGGAAATAATTAAACAAAAACAAAAGAAAAAAAAGTCGAAAATATTAATTTTTTTTTTTAAATTTAGCATTTGATTTTGATGTTCTGAAAATAATGAGAAATTTCACTCGAGGTAACTAAAAATAATTTCAAACGAGGATTCAAAAATAAAATTCCCAGAAACAAATAAAAAAAATGAAAACGCAGTAGCTTTCAAAATGTTATATATATATATCTATAATATAAAGCTGAATGTTTGTGTGTGTGTGTCTGGTCAAGAATAGGTTCCTACATGGTTGACTATTATAGAAAACTGATTACATATAATGATAGAAGATGTATCGAGACACAGTGATGGGTATGTTTGATCTGGCAGAACAGTGGTTCATTAAAATTGTGGGGTCTGCGTACGCGCCTAGTCCACAAAGTATGGAAAATCTTTTTAAATTTTATTTTTACTTTCATCATATTTTGCTTTGGTTTTGATACCCCCAAATTCGAAGCTATCTCTTTACAACCCATCCTTTTCATAACCTATCATACTTTCATAAATCAGAGTCCATTTTTTGTAGGTTATTTTTGAACACAGTCAATGACGGGTACTTTTGCTAGTCTATATTATAAAGCTGAACGTCTATGTGCGTGTGTCTGGTCAGGAATAGGCTCCTATATGGTTGACTATTATAGAAAACTGATCATATATAATGATAGAAAATGGAATGAGACACAGGAATGGGTAGGTTTTATCTGGTATAATGATGATTCATTAAAATTATGGGGGCGCGCCTTATCCACAAAGTATGGAAATAAACAATTAAAAAAAAAAACGTTTACAAGTGTTTTTGACATAGATGTACATAATAATACTTTGATAAGTATGTTTTAACTTAAATAGGGATGGTATAATAAAATTGTGGGGTCTGTGTTCGCGCCTGGCCTCCATAGCATGGAAATAGGCACAAACGTTAATGAAGACTTTTCATATATATCTGCGTAAGTATACTTTGATAATTATGTTTTAGTTTGAAGAAATATGGTATAATAAAATTATGGGGTGTTCGTTCGTGCCTGACCTCCATAGAATTGTAATATGTCACAAAGTTTAACAAGGTTTTTTAATATAGATCCACAGAATATTGTGATAAGTGTTTCAGTGGGAACAGGTATGGTATAATAAATAATGGGGTTTATCTATTTCATTTTTACTTTCACCATAATTTGCTTTGGTTTTCACACCCCCGAATTCGAAGCTATCTCTTTACAACCCTTCCTTTTCATAACCTATCATACTTTCATGAATCAGAGTCCGTTTTCCGTAGGCTGTTTTTGAACCCGGTCAACAACGGATACTTTTGCTAGTATATATACGAAAATTTAAATTTAGTTTACTTGGAAATGGATCATACATTTTAATTTGATTTGAGCCCCAAAAAGTAATAGTTAAGGGGTCTAAATTGGGATCAAAGTTAAAAAAAAAATTGACCACTGCGGTCTCTATCAAATTACTCAGACAATTTCTGGTCTAAACATTTGAAATTTTGCATAAAGGGTATTCAGAGAAAGGGCAAGCTTTTAATCGGTCTGCGTCGAAAATTTGAGCTGCCAAGGGATCAAAGTTCAAAAGATTTGACCGTTGCGGTGTCTAGCAAACTACTCAGCCAATGTTGGGACTAAAAATTTGCAATTTATACATAACGAGTATTCAGATATGCGGCATGCATTTTAATTAGCTTTAGGGGTTAAAATCTAGATTAAAAAAGGTCAAAGTTGAAAGAGTTGACCTTGGCAGATTCTAACAATCCGCCAATTTTAGGTCTAAACACTTGAAATTTTAGATTCAGGTAACTTGGACGTTTTATTATTATTATTTTTTTTTACACGGTGGTCACCACTTATCAAGGCCCGGAAGCCACTCAGGGATAAGGGTTATTGCAAGTACAGTACGTTAGTGTGGAGATTTGATGAAGTGTTTACTTAAGGGGGTGGTTCATTAGGAATTTGTTAACCTTGGACTTGAAGACATCCAAGTTGTAGTTCGGTGGAAAGCAGGCAGACGGAACAGAGTTCCACAGGCGTGCAGTTCTAAGAAAGAAGCTTTGTTCATGGAATCCGCGTTTTGATTTAGGCACAGATAAAGAGTGGGGGAAATTTTTCACAGTGGATTCAGCTAGACGGGTGTTTTTCGTGAAAGATTCGCGAGGGGGGACCAGAGATTGGAGTTCAGAGGAGCACCTGCCATGGAAATAACGATAAAACAAGGATAGGCTCGCAACGTCTCTTCTGTGGGAGAGAGGTTGCAGGGTAGAGAAAAGGGCATCCCCCACTAAGCCACGATGTCTATTTTGTACTATGTCAAGGCAGGATAGGCTATTTTAAGCAGCTCCTGCCCAGATATGGCGGCAGTATTCCATCCTTGGACGTGAGTAAAACTTTTTATTTTGATTTGAGACAAAAGAAGGAATTGTTAAACTGTGTTAAAAATTACCTCTGCGGCCTCTACGGAATTACTCAGGCAATTTTTGGTCTAAACATTTGAAATCCTACATAAAGTTTATTCACACGATACATAGGTAGAGCTAGTAGTAAGTTATGGGCATATATATGGCAACTAAGCTACATAGAATATTCCGCGTTTCATTCTCGTGAGAATCCCCCAGGTTTGTGCATAAGCATGATAAATTCTCACGAGAATGGAGCGCGGAATATTTTGTGTAGCTTAATTTCCATATATATTTTCATAACTTACTACCTATATATATATATATATATATATATATATATATATATATATATATATATATATATATATATATATATGTGTGTGTGTGTGTGTGTGTATGGATAGATAGATAGAGAGAGAGAGATACATAAATATATATATATACAGAGAGAGAGAGAGATACATAAATATATATAGAGAGAGAAAGAGAGAGAGAAAGTGAGAGATAGAGAGTGTATATATATATATAGAGAGAGAGAGAAATAGAGAGAGAGAGAGAGAGAGAGAGTGAGAGAGAGTGAGATAGAAATTAGAAAAGAAAATTTTCCGCTATAATAAAAAGCTTAACATGCAGGTTAAGTTTAGATACAAGAGGAAAATATAATAATAATAGAAAAATATATACTAGTTTAAATGGATTTATTGATCAATTTAAAACAAGGAAAATAGAGTAAATTTTTAAACAAGGAAATAGAGTAAATAAACCAATGCACATATTTCCTTGTTCCTACTTGATCAATAACTCTATATATGCCAGTATATATTTTTCTATTATCAACATATTTCCTCATATATATATATATATATATATATATATATCATCATCATCATCGGCGGTCACTCGTGTCCGAGTAAGACTGTCCTCCGTTGTGGCTTCTGTGGGTCCTCAGGTGAGCATAGAGCCCAATCCTAGACCCAATTTGTCTTGTGCAATTTGGGCAGATAAAGGTAGTGGTGGTGGGGTGGGGTTGGGTGTGTCTGGTTGATACTCTGTCCTTTCTGTGTTTGAGTTTATCCTCAGCAGCTTGATTTAGGTCACTACGTCCTTCCATGTGTCAAGGTCCATGTGAACCCGCTTTAGATTTACTTTGATGTTGTCCTTATACCTCATCTTTTGGCCACCCTGGGCAGCTTTCCCTCAACAAGCTGAGAGTAGAAAATCTGTTTTGGGAGGCGGAGATCCGGCATTCGGACAACATGACCAGTCCATCTGAGCTGGCGTTGAGCAACAGTAGCGGTGATAGTGGGAATGTCAGCCTCACTCAGGACGCTGGTGTTGGTGCGTCGGTCCTTCCAACTAATTCTGAGGATTTTTCGGAGGCATCTTTGGTGGTACGTCTCCAGGGTTTTTACGTGCCTCCTGTATGTGGTCCAGGTCTCCGATCCATAGAGAAGAGTGGGCAGCAAGACAGCTTTGTATACCATGATTTTGGTCTTTGCTAGAAGGTCACGGTTCTCAAATACTCTCTTCCTTAGCCTTGAGAAAGCCCGACTGGCACAGCTGAGACGGTGTTGTATTTCATCATCTATGTTGGCTTTTGATGATAGGATGCTGCCTAGGTATGGGAAGTGGTCCACATTTTCCAGTCTAGCGTTGTCGAGGGAGATGTTTGGGGGTGAGGCTGGAGTACTGTTTGGTGGTGATTGATGGAGAATTTGTTTTTTTTATATTAATTGTTAGTCCTAGCTGTTTGTACGCCCTCGTGAAGGCAACCAGTGTACACTGTAGGTCCTCTTCTGAGAGGGCTACAAGGGCGTTATCGTCTGCATACTGTAGCTCCATAATGGATATGGTGTTCGTTCGACCTTTGGCCCTAAATCTGTTGATGTTAAAAAGTCGCCCGTCAGTTCTGTACATAATCCGAACTCCATGGGGAAGATGTTTGTCCGTGAGATGGGGATAGCAATAATGAAGATGGAGAACAGAGTTGGGGCAATAACACATCCCTGTTTCACTCCCGTGTCAACCCTGAAAGGCTCTGTTTCATCTCCACTACTACTGAGGACTGTAGCTGACATATTGTCATGTAGCAGTCTCAGTACCCGAATGTACCTCTCTGGGCATCCAAACCTTGCAAGAACCAGCCAAAAGGCTGGACGGTTCACAGAGTCAAAGGCTTTAGTAAGGTCTATAAAAGCCATGTATAATGGTAAAGTTTGCTTCCTGCACTTTTCTTGGAGTTGACGAGCAGTGAAGATCATGTCCATCGTGCCTCTATTTGGTCGAAAGCCACTTTGGGACTCGGGAAGGATGGTTTCTGCAAGAGGTGTAAGCCTGTTGGCCAAAACCCGAGCTAGGGCTTTCCCTGTGGTAGAGAGGAGAGAAATGCCCCGGTAGTTCCCACAGTTTGCCTTGTCTCCCTTCTTAAAGATGGAGACAACTAGGGCATATCTAAGTTGTGCAGGGATTTTCTCTTGTTCCCATATTTTGAGCAGCAGGGCATGGATGTGTCTGAGAAGATCAGGCCCGCCTTTCTTCAGGAATTCTGCTGGGATGCCGTCAGAACCAGCCGCCTTATTGTTTTTCATCCTCCTAATTGCATCCCGCACCTCTTCCAAACTGGGTGGTTCTCCCATGCTCTCAATTATGGGCTGTTGGGGGAGTTTTTCAAGGGCCTCCATCTCTGGAGTGGTGTCCCTGTTCAGAAGATCCTCGTAATGCTCTTTCCATCTATTTGATATTTCTCCCTTTCCTTTCAGCAGCGTGAGCCCATCCTTAGACCGAAGGGGGGCCAGAGAACGGTAGCTGGGGCCGTATACCACTTTTGTGACTTCAAAGAATCGTCTGGTGTCCCCAGAGCCAGCAAACTGCTGGATCTCCTGAGCCTTCTTCATCCACCAGAGGTTCTTCAGCTTCCTGACTGTCGATTGGGCAGCCGCTTTAGCCTTGGCATGGGCAGCTCTTTTAACCTTGCCATTGATGTTATTCTGCCAGGTGATAAAAGTTTGCCTCTTGATGTCTATAAGCTGTTGGATTTCGGTATCGTTTTCATTGTACCAATCCTGATGTTTCCGCTTTTTCTGCCCTAGGATGCTTATACTGGAGTCCATGATGGCAGAGGACAGCTTGTCCCAGTGCTCTTCAGCGTCATGCGGATACTGCAGGTCCGCGCTAAGAGCCGCCTGGAGGTGTTGTTGGTAGGTGATATCGCCCAGCTGCTCGATGTTGAGTTTTGGTCGGCTCTGTCTTTTTTGCATCCTTTGCTTCCGCATTAAATGGATAGACATGATGGAGCGAATAAGACGGTGGTCGGTCCAACAATTGTCTGTACTGGTCATTGCCCTGGTGTTCAGCACATCACAGCGGTCTTTGGCACGGACAATGACATAGTCAATGAGGTGCCTGATTTTACTTCGAGGGTGCATCCATCCGAGGCAGAAAGAGTTTTTCGGCAGCTGCATCCATGACTGAGCAGCCCTGTTTAGGATCCACTATGCTCACCCCAGTAGGGGAGGGGGGTTAGAAAAGGTACCCCTAAAAATAGCCTGCCTCAAAAAAATCCGTCTGGACTACCGCATCCAGAGGGATCACCACCACGCGGTCGGAAAAAGAAAGAAAACTTACGCCTATATTTTGGAACCTGGAATGTGAGGACCCTCATGGACAACAAAACAAGTGATCGACCCGAAAGAAGAACTGCCATTATCTCAAGAGAGCTAAGGAGGTTCCAGATTGACATAGCTGCGCTCTCTGAAACCCGACTGGCTGACGACGGGCAGCTGAGGGAGGAGAAAGGCAGGTACATCTTCTTTTGGAAAGGAAGGCCTGCAGAAGAGCCACGTATCCATGGCGTGGGCTTTGCTATAAAGAACAGCCTCATCCGCCACCTCAATGAGCCCCCTGTGGGCATCAACGAACGCCTAATGACCATGCGCCTGATGCTTGCGGGCAGCCAAATGGCCACTGTGATTAGTGCGTATGCTCCAACACTTGATGCACATGGTGAAATAAAGGAGACCTTTTATGCTGACCTTGACACCATTTTATCCGGGGCCCCCAAGGGGGACAAGATAATCCTACTTGGGGACTTCAATGCCAGAGTGGGACGAGACCATCAGCACTGGAGAGGAACGCTTGGAAGAGAAGGAGTTGGGAACATTAACTCAAATGGTAAACTCCTACTGACAAAGTGCTCAGAACATAACCTGATCATCACGAACACACTTTTCCGACAAAAAAACGCATTCAAAACATATATATATATATATATATATATATATATATATATATATATGTTTTATATTTTTTGTTACCGTTTTATATGTTTGGCTACATGTTTCAGATGTTCGACCATGTTTACAATCCAACAGCCTCGTCAGGCCTCGCAGGAGCGGTGCGAGGCCTGACGAGGCTTTTGGATCGTAAACATCGTCTAACATCTGATATATATGTAGCCAAACAGATAAAACGGTAGTAAAAAAAATAAAACACATATTTGCTCTGAGTACTCTCTTCAAAGTTTTACTAATTACCAGTTTTACCATATATATATATATATATATATATATATATATATATATATATATATATATATATATGTATATATATATATATATATATATATAGTCATTTACTAGAATAATTATTAATTAACTACGGATACTAGTGTTTCGTCCTTTCGAGAATCGTCAGTGCAGAGTGTCACGATTAACACTTGAGAGATTCGAACCCGGCAATGAAACCATCTCTGACTCCATTAGCAAGGACCATATCCATCCGGGCGACATTAACCACAAGAAATATCGCTGAAACATTAACATTTATCTTAAAATGGCTTTAATGTCAGCTATATATTCTCTATATATTCTCACCAGCCAGAAGTTTAATAGTGAGTTAAACCAAGCACGTCAAACCGAGTGTCTTGTGAGGGCTACAAGAATAAGTTTTTGTTGTCATAAGGACCGAACTTCCAAAGTTATAACTGAATTCATTTAGTAAAAGTTATTGCATGATATTTTCCATCCCATTCAGAGATATGGACTATTTTGGTCCTCTTCAATAACGTAAGTACAAATGTTCTGTAACAAAAAAATATAACGAAAGAAAAAGCATAAGATGCAAATAGCAATCATTTCAATATAACGATGATTACAATAATTGGTAAAAGTTTGATACAACGAAGATTTGAATTAATAGTAAAATTTCAGTATAACGATTTAAATTAATGGTAAAATGTCAATATAACAAAGATTTAATTAATAATAAAATGTCAATATAACGATAATTTAATTACTGGTAAAATGTCAGTATAACGAAAATGTTATTAATGGTAAAATGTCAATATAACGAAAATATAATTCATGGTAAAATTTCAATATAATGAAAATTTAATTAATAGTAAAATATCAGTATAACGAAAATTTAATTAATGGTAAAATTTCGATATAACGAAAATTTTATTAATGATAAAATGTCAATATAAGAAGATTTAATTAATGGTAAAATTTCGATATAACGATAATTTAATTAATGGTAAAATTTCGATATAACGAAAATTTAATTAATGGTAAAATTTCGATATAATGAAAATTTTATTAATGATAAAATGTCAATATAACGAAGATTTAATTAATGGTAAAATGTCTGTATAACGATAATTTAATTAATGGTAAAATTTCAATATAACAAAAATTTAATTAATGGTAAAATTTTAATATAACGATAATTTAATTAATGTCAAATGTCAATATAACGATAATTTAATTAATGGTAAAATTTCAATATAACGAAAATTTAATTAATGGTAAAATGTCAATATAACGAAGATTTAATTAATGGTAAAATGTCACTATAATGAAAATTTAATTAATGGTAAAATTTCGATATAACGAAGATTTAATTAATGGTAAACTGTCACTATAATAAAAATTTAATAATTCGTAAGATTTCAATATAACGAAGATTTAATTAATGGTAAACTGTCACTATAATGAAAATTTAATTAATGGTAAAATTTTAATATAACGAAGATTTAATTAATGGTAAAATGTCATTATAACGAAGATTTAATTGATGGTAAAATGTCAATATAACGAAAATTTTATTAATGGTAAAATGTCAATATAAGAAGATTTAATTAATGGTAAAATTTTAATATAACGAAGATTTAATTAATGGTAAAATTTCAATATAACGATAATTTTATTAATGGTAAAATGTCAATATAACAAAAATTTAATTAATGGTAAAATGTCTGTATAACGATAATTTAATTAATGGTAAAATGTCAATATAACGAAAATTTAATTAATGGTAAAATTTTAATATAACGATAATTTAATTAATGGTAAAATGTCAATATAACGATAATTTAATTAATGGTAAAATTTTAATATAACGATAATTTAATTAATGGTAAAATGTCAATATAACGATAATTTAATTAATGGTAAAATTTCAATATAACGATAATTTAATTAATGGTAAAATTTCAATATAACGAAAATTTAATTAATGGTAAAATGTCAATATAACGAAGATTTAATTAATGGTAAAATGTCACTATAATAAAAATTTAATTAATGGTAAAATTTCGATATAACGAAGATTTAATTAATGGTAAAATGTCATTATAACGAAGATTTAATTGATGGTAAAATTTCAATATAACGAAGATTTAATTAATGGTAAACTGTCACTATAATGAAAATTTAATTAATGGTAAAATTTCGATATAACGAAGATTATATTAATGGTAAAATGTCATTATAACGAAGATTTAATTGATGGTAAAATGTCAATATAACGAAGATTTAATTAATGGTAAAATGTCAATATACGAAGATTTAATTAAGGTAAAATGTCAATATCACGAAGATTTAATTAATGGTAAAATGTCAATATAACGAAGCTTTAAATTAATAGTAAAATTCTAAAAAATATATAAGAAAAGATTGAAAAGAATAAATAGAATCATATGATTAACAAATATATAAGAAAAGATTGAAAAGAATAAATAGAATTATATGATTAACAAGTATATGAGAAAATATTGAAAAGAATAAATAGAATCATATGATTGACAAATATAAAAGGAATGCACATAAATTACGATCGTTCAGAAATTAATTAGTAGTGGACACTTTTCCTTTTGTCCAGAGGTTTTAACCTCTTAAATTGTCGACAATCTGTAAAGCTGACAATCCTCTGCAGTTTCGAATTTTAATGTAACAGAGCGGATATTCCAGGAAAACATTCCAGGGCCTTTCGGATTCAAATGGCTGCAATTTGGCACTTTTGTGCTAATAAAAACAAAAGATGCCTTGGATTTTTATAAAACTTTCTGAAAAGTTGTAACTAATTGATTTTTATATAATTTAGTTTTTCTATACTTCGCAATAACTCTGGGGTACGCCGCAAGCGCTCTTTTACGGGTTAATAAAAATTCTCAATTTTTTGACTATTTTATCATATTTGTCCAAAATTTCCTGTGTATGTCTATTTAGCAGCTTTGCATGGCGCTGAACTCAAATTTACATATGGGGGACTTTTGGGGCTAAATGGAGCGAGTAAATGATGGACTTAGTCATTTCTTTTTTTGCATGGTGCAGGACCCAAATTTACATATGTTAAAGCCTAAAACTGCACTGTTTGTTCATTTTCACCAGGATTTAACGTCCCCAGGGGACTTCTGGGGCTAAATTGGGGGTGGGTGCAAATGCTGAACTTAGTCATTATTTTCTGCCTCGTTTACTGTGAACTCACGGGGGACCATGCATGCTTCGCTTATTTATATCTGCAATGGGCCACATGCGGCTCGCGGGCCACATGTTTGACATATTTTTTGTTAGACTATATTCTTATATATGTATTGTCCAAGATAGAATACATCGAAATAACACCAGTATTTCTCTGCGTATCCCGGCATTGCGTCGGTTCCTACTAGATTACTCATTATCATAGAACTAAACAATACCAATTCAAGAGAGGCGAAGTGGAGATTGTCCAAATCATGCTTCAACAGGCAACATCACGAGAGATGTATCTATTGTCTCTGTAGACAAAAGAAAGTATTTGATATTTAATTTCATTCCATCCCACTAACGAAAGTACAGGCCCATCCTGCGCATTACGCGAAGTATACGAAATAAAACAAAATCAATTATCTTTTCTTGTTAATTAATTTTCAATTGTTTGCAAGAATCGATTTTCTACACATTTCGCATTGTTTCGCTTTTAAAAATCATTTGAACATTTATGAGAATTTGCTGTGTTGTGTTTGATTATTTCTGAAGCGAAAATGAACATTTGTTTTCAGGCGAAAATACTGTTAAAATATAACCGCTATGATGTTGTATATTCAAGTAGCCTTGAAGAGGGCGAGCACTGGGTGCAAACTGTCAGGAGTTTAAGAGTTCAAAGCATCTACTAAATTTGGAGAAAAGGGCCTGTCAAATTATTATGTCTATCAAGGAGGTTATGTTTTCAGTGAAGTTATTTGCTGGTTTGTCACTGTTTGCTAGCATGTGTACAACTTAGCTCCCCCATCGCTGGACAAATCGTCACCAAACTTGATTAAAATTGAAAATCATTCATTGTCTACTTTATTAATACATTAATGAATACGGCATTATCACGTCGACACTCCGGTTCTCGTCAGATCGCCAAAGTTAAGCAACGTTGACCGTGGTCAGTACAAAAATGGGTGACCATTTGTAGATTCCAGGTGTTATATGTGTTCTCCGCTTATCTTAGTATTACTTCCAGTCGTCTAGTATTTTTCCTTGCCACTGGACTCTAGCAGTGTCAAATCAGGAGAGGTGTGGATGGGGGATTGTGCAACCCTTGCCTCACAATTACATGCGCAGTTATAAAATGATCAACCGGTCACTGGAGTGTGACCGACCTATGTGTTACAGTAAATGTCTTAGAAATGGCCCCACGATGATGTGACAATAGGCCAGTTAATAGGGTTTGAGTATCAAGATGAAAAACATACCTGAGATGTTGGATGTGGTTATGTTGCTCTTTCATTCTCTCAAATCAAGATGTCTTCTGGTGGCATTCTGGCTGGGACCTTCGTCATCTTCAGGCCGCTTGGTTCTTTAATTTATAAAATATATACAATATGTATATTACAATATTAACATACATTACAGATCATACAATTGATTTTCACCATTAACCTTAACTAGTGCTGAGGAAGAGGGGACGCCCCCCTCCTCATTTACGGAGAGACAAAAATATGCGTCTTACCTCATGCTGTCCGGATAAAGAGAGAGAGAGAGAGAGAGAGAGAGAGAGAGAGAGAGACAGACAGACAGACAGACAGACAGACAGACAGAACAGAAAGGGAATCATAGGATTGCATTTTTCTGTATATCCCTCCGTTTACGGCCAAATTACCACCATACCATGCCGAAGAGGATGCTAACAACCACCATAACGGGGCACTAAGATATAGTGCCACGGAGTTAACTTTACAGAGGGTATCCATTGTCTTTCGAGACGATACAGAGGCATCGATCGATGAAATACATTAATGTCAAAGTGAAAATTCAAAAGGAGTTTTAAAAGATTCTTTTTCTATTTTACGAATTAAGAAGGGATCTTGCTAAAACTTTAATAACATGTTTCATTGGAGTGTTTCATAATTATGATGAGTATATAATTAGTGTTGCTCATGATTCGAAAGATAAAATCCTAACAAATATGCAAAAAGGAGCATAACGAACGATTATCTATGTCAAAGTTATATTTTTGGCGATAACTTCTGTTCTGTTCCTTGTAGAGACTCACCAAGTGATTCATATAGTAGCCAATGAGGTCAACCTTCTTATATCACAATGACCTATTCACCTTCGCTCAAAGCGGAAATTTCGACAGATTTAGCTTAATTCTATATATGGATCTGATGCTATTTAATAACAGCACCGATATGCAAAATGTAAAAAAACAAAAAACAAAAAAAACAAAAACAAAAACAAAACAAAAAACAAACAAACAACGTTTTTAGTTATCAACATTTCCGTAGCATAACTATGGCAGTACTTTCTAAAATATGGAGAAATAAGGTTCATATAAGCCTTGAGCCTATTCTTACATTTTCAGGGGGGGGGGGTTATGAAGCCTCACAACTTCCTTATGCTCTTCTTCTTCTTCTTCTTCTTATTATTATTATTATTATTAGTAGTAGTAGTAGTAGTAATATTAGTAGTAGTGGTAATCGCTAACCTAATTGGGCCTGTACTGTCAGCTGGGTTTCAGTCTCCGTTCCATCGACGAAATGTTGCATGCCTCCGTCTGTTTTACAAGTATTTTAATGGTACATGCTCCGACGAACTACAAGCCCTTGTACACCCTCCACGTAAGCACCACCTGGCACACCCGACAAGCAGCAAAATCCCACCCCTACACAGTAGAGATCCCCAGATGCCCAAAAGCCTTCTACTCTAATAGTTTCTTTTCCAGAACTGCTAAACTTTGGAATTCACTCCCGAGTTCCTGTTTCCCATACTATACTGACATGCAGAAATTCAAGTGTGATGTGTATAATCTTGCTGCTAAATTCACTAAATAGTGTCCTGGCAATTATGTTCCAGATAAAAGCCCCCGTACACCAAAGTGGCACTATGCCTAGTTTGGGGTGAAAATACAATTAAAAAAAAAGTATTGATTGTAGCAATTGTAGTAAAAGTGTAGTAGTTCTAACAATAAGAGTAAATAATGTTTTTTTCTATGACACACCAGACATACAGAGGATGTGGTATATATTAAATTATTCAGTACTTTGGATGTGCTTTTAGCCCGTGTTGCCTATGAAAAAAAAATTCAATGTACTTCTCTGTCTTGTTAAAATGTTATCTATATACCTATAAAGGTGAGTTTTTTCTCGCTTTGGCATTGACATTACCAACCTACTTTTTCTATGTAAAAATTATCAAAACGAACTTCTTAATAGACTCAATCATGGATATGCGAGCGACTATATACCGAAGCGCAATATTTGTAAGATTACAGTATACATCTGATAAGTAGTATATATTAACCGAAAACTCCTCAATATCCTAGTTGGGACAAGTGTTTTTCAACGCTACATTGCCTAGGAGCAATAAGATGAATGCGTTTTCTTATAGTTTTACTAGCAGGATGACATGATGTTGCCCGGAATTACATGATGATCAACGAATATTTCACACTCCTATATTTTTATTGTCATCGAAATCCGTAAAATCGCTCGGGAGAAATTTTCATGCGGTAACTTAGTCCAAAATATTTGTTATTCAACATCGCACACTAGAGAACCTACTGTTTTTTAATGAAATTATTTTATACTAGCATTTCAGCCCGGCATTGCCCGGGTGTTTGGAAGTGTATGCTGAGCAAAAAAAAAAAAATAAAGTGGTAGTAGGAAGGCAAGCTCGAACCCGTACCGTGGAGGAAGAAAAAACGGGGGAAAAACGTGACGTCTTGCTGTTATTACCACCGTCAAACCGGAAGTGGCGTAGGTTTAAATTAAATCTAGATAATTGAAAAGAGGAGATGCCTTTCAAAAATATCAGCGAAAAAAAGCCATCCCTCTCTGTAGAAAAATGCCCAGTTGAGGGTGAAGAAATTAATGTTTTTAGCCAATTTTTCGGTATTTGTCGTCTGAAGGGTCGAGTTTCAAAATGATACTGATCTTGTGAAAATCCGTCGCCTCTGTCTAAAGTTTTAGGTAGACATGCAAACATACATACATTTATATATTGGTAGCTCAAATTTTCGACTCAGCACCGATTAAAAAGCTTGCCCTATCTCTGAATACCCTTTATGTAAAATTTCAAATGTTTAGACCAGAAATTGTCTGAGTATTTTTGTAGAGATCGAAGCGGGGAATTTTTTAAACTTTGACCCATAGTATGACCCCTTAACATTTATTGTTTTGGGCTCAAATCAGGTTATCAAGTTAGATCAATGTCCAAGCAATCTATATCTAAAATTTGACGTGTTTAAACCAAAAATTGTCGGAGGAGTAAGGTAGATTTCTCAAAGGTCAAATAGGTGAACTTTGACCCCTTAGCAGCCAAATTTCTGACCGAAAACCGATCACATCGATTTCTCCAAATCTCAGTACCATGTATATCAACTTTCGAGACTGTAAACTAAAAATTGACAGAGTTATTGCGCAGGGAAATGTACACAGAAACACTGACAGACAGACAACAGACAGACAGACACACAGACACGTTCACTTTTAGATACGTAGATAGATTAAACAAAAATATATACGTATACATAAATATATATGGAAACAATTTTATGTTTACTATAAACTTTTTACGCAAATATATAAGTATAAATCAGGTAGAATATCTGCATGAATATAATTACACTTAATAGTTAACTAAAGATGATCGTCCCATAAGAAAACCGAAAAAACTAATAGGGAATTAATTAAAATGAATGTTTAAAAGAATATGCAAATAAGCTAGATATTTTGCTAATGAATGCAATTCAACGACCCATATATAACAAAATTGTATTTTCTTTTTAAATATATAGAAAAGAGGCTTGCGTTTTTTCTGTTGCCCTTGTCCCTCGGGAAAAGATCAAGGTGTAGTATCTTTTCCGGCAGATACTGCAAGCAAAGACCATATGTGGGGGCAACCCCACATATAAGACCTTGGTCAATGTAAGGGCAACCTTCATACCAATTGTCACTATCCAGCTCCCCTACTCCCCGGTGAGTTGGTCCCCATTTCCCCTTCACTCATCACATTAAAAATCGGCCTTGTGCCTAATTTGCTCGGTGGGAGAGCAAATAAATACCAACCCTTCATATCAATTGTCATTATCCAGCTCCCCTACTCCCCGGGGAGTTGGTCCCCATTTCCCCTCTACTCCTCACTTTAAAAATCGGCATTGTACCTAATTTGCTCGGTGGGGGAGCAAATAAATACCCTGTTGTTCTTGGCCTTCAGGCCGGGATTAACGTGTAGTATCTGTTCCGGCAGATACTGCAAGCAAAGACAATATGTGGGGGTAACCCCACATATCAGACCTTGGTCAATGTAGGGGCAACCCTTCATACCAATTGTCAATATCCAGCTCCCATTTCCTACCCATCAGGAGTTGGTCCCCTTTCCCCTCTCCCTCCCTCTCTCTCCACATTAAAAAACGGCCTTGTGCCTAATTTGCTCAGTGGGGAAGCAAATAAATACTTCTTGGCCTTCGGGCCGGAATCAAAGTGTAGTATCTGTTCTGCAGATGCTGCATTTAAGGCAATTTGTCCCAGTCAATGAAGGGGAAACCCTCTATACTGGGACAATGATTATTTTTTGACCCAACCAGAGTGTCCCTTTTCCCTTTTTTTTCGGAGAGCTGGTTTAACCCCACATAAAAACGACCTCGTGTCACATTTTGCTTTGGGGGGAAAGCAAATAAATACTAATAGAAAAAAGGGGGTTTAATATGAATATCAATGCACACAAAAGAAAAACGAATTATAGGAATATATATATATATATATATATATATATATATATCCGTGTGCTAGAACATTTTTATCTTGAATTCTATGCAATTCAGTAATTACTGAGGATACAGTTGAGAAACTCAGCATTCCTATCCCATCGCAGTTAACCACCTGACGAAGGCCAAATGAATAGTTGGCCGAAACATCGCGAAACAACAACTATGAAGATCAGGATAACAGTTCGCAAATAAATAAATAAATAAATAAATAAATCAATCAATAAATATACAAATTACTCATCTCAAAGTATTCTAGTCATAAAATCACAGCCGGTCACTTTTATCTTTTGTAGCGTTTTTGAATCTGCATATCTGATATTCGTCTAGACGGCGTGAAATATTTGTTAAGATAAGCTTAAGTATAAAATTAGCTGGCTCCCAGCATATGGCGGCAATATTTGAACTTCTATTTGTTTTGAAACATGCGAAATTATATATTGTCATTACTTTCAATTCGCTGAATAAATATTATGCGTTAAGAGTCTTTTACAATCAAAAGTTGACGCTTTTACTAAAACATATTCAATTAGCGGTGACCCCTTAGCTAAAGAGAAACACAAACAAAACCAATTATGTTCGTCTTTTGAAAACTCTTCAAACATCCAAACATTTTTAGCGTTTCAGACTTTTAGCGTTTGTATTTAATTAGATGACTTATTAATTATGCTAATTAAATATCGATTTGTAGTTAGTTTTGCGTTGTTTCTATTATTTCTGACTTACAAATGCGGTAGAAGTTCATATTAATTTTACTTTCTATGGTTTTGATATACCGCGTTTTTATTGGTTACAAAATGGGTGACTGATTAATCAGAACGTTGTAACTAAAAAGTGAGCACCACTTTCAAATGTCGAAATAATGATTTCTTTTTTTAATTTTTTTTTTAATAATCTGTTAATTAGTGTCCAATCAATAATAATCCAGTGAAAAAAAATTCCAAAAACATATAAGTATAGAAATTAGGGTGATGGTTGTACAACTACGCCACTTACGTTGCCTTTCGCACTTTTACAAACATTATTTACGTTAACTCTTTTCATAAATAATTAAAAAAAGTAACTAAACCATTTATTGATAATTTGTCACGTGTACAAACATTTATTTATTTATTTACATAGGCTTAACTCTTTTCATTATTAAGAAAAGTTTTACTCTATAAGAATAATGAAAGGAAAAAGTTACGAAACATTTATAAAAGGAAAAAATAATTTCTCACGTACTTACTTCTTTTCATGAAGGCCAGCGGAATAGTTGGCCGAAAAGTCGTGAAACAACAACTAATAAAGATAAGAATAATAGTCCGCAATAAATAAAAATGAGAGAGTGATCCGCGCTATTTTTTAAAATCGTATTTCCACGTTTAATTAAAGTTTTACGATGTTTTTTATTCAATTGTAAGGTTAAAGTACAGAATAGGTACAAAACACCCTCCCCTCCCCATGTTAAGAATGGCTTTTAAAATAATAACGTTATTATTTCAGCACGGATCACTCTCTGCATGAGTATCATAAAAATTAATACAAATAATACTTATCTCAATAAGTGAAAGGTTCATTTCTACCGGAAATGAAATGGAGAACAATCTCGCAGTTACGAAAAATACTTTTATTTAATTTAATATTTGTATAATTCGCAATGTTAAATTATTTTAATAACATGCAAACATTCGTTGACTTTAAAAATAGATTTTCTGAAAATGTCAATTAAATTGGTAATGTAGAAATATGGTTCTATCTATTTTGAACGAACGAAGAATTACATATATATATATATATATATATATATATATATATATATATAAGGACGAAGGATGAAAAAACAACTAACAAGTAAAGATCAAACGCATGTCGACGTACAAATGAGCCTTAGAAAGATTCAAGTAAAAATCTATCAATTAAATGATAATGGCTATTTTTTGATTTTGTCATGATTAATAAACAAAAAAGAAATTTAAATTTTAACAAAATAAAAAAAAATTGTACGTGTTATCTTTTATGTCTTGTGTGAACTATAAAAAAAGCGACACCGTCTCTCGAAATTTTAACCATTTTAATCAAATTAAGTGAATAAGTTAAAATGGATCATTCGTAATATTATATGCCGACGAGAACTATCCGGAGATTACAGATAGAATTCAGGATTCAGAACCTATTTATAATTTCATATAATTACACACACACACACACACACACACACACACACACACACACACACACACACACACACACACACACACACACACGCATAAAATCCAAATCTGTTTGTGTTGAACATTATATTTTATTGTTCAGTAAATATAATTAATCGTCAAGCATTTTTGCTTTGTAATTGTTTTGCATTGTCTGCTTTTAAAAAAAGAAATTGTGTGCTTAAGACGAAATACAAATTTTTTACATGAAAATGTTTTAAAAATATATTTACGGGCATCTGCGTAGCGATGAATGACGAGACATTCTGGATAAAAGCAGTAATAGTTGTAATAGTAGAGGAGCAGCAATGAAGAAATAAATAAATGACGTAAACAGATACCACACTGTGAATCCCGCGAAAAGGTCAAGGAACGGTTAACTACTTTTGTCATTTAATCACATTTTAGACATTCGGGTTCTTCCCTTATTTCTTTACTCGTTTAGTTCATTACCAAATCTATCGCCAGCAATAAAAAGAGCAATCAATTCTGTTTATCGTGTTCATAAACATTGAAAGATTAATTATCAATTATTTGTTCTTGGTAATAAAATATTGATTATTCACACCAATTATTTCTACTTGTTTGCTTCGTCTCTCTTTTGAAAATTGTCTAATGAACAATATTTTCTGGCAGCCATTCCTTTGACATTATTCATTTCATAAGTGAAAAAACAGATTTCCCTTGATTTTTTTAAATACTCGAAGGGATTCGTTTGAATAGGGTTGAACATCGCGCGCATCAGTTGGCGTCGGGTTGAGCTTGCAATCCTTTACCAGTAAAAATTCTCGACATTCATTTCGAGAAAAACAGGGTAATTTCGGTGGCGTTTTATTTTGCGGGCTGGGTAGTCTTAGGAGATCCATACACTTCGGCTTTGCTTCCTGTATTTTGGGGATGGAATAAGTACGTTGCTTATTGCCAGAGGCACCCTGACCAAGTAATATTGACGGGGTTGCCAAAGCAATCTTTAAAAGACCAGAGTGTTCTGGCTTGATGCTTCTCACCTTCCAAACTTGTGTCACATATTCCTGCGATGGGGAGAAAATAAATAGCATCCATTTGAATAGTTACAAAGCCATGCGTCTATGTAATAGAGATTAAACAGAGAGTAAAAAATGCGCATCAGTGATTGGTCAAACAGATCACGTGATATGGACAAGATTAGCGTATGCATTGTTTAGATTCTAGGAACTATTATTCTCAATCTGTTTATTTTATTAAAAAAAAAAAGAATCGGCTTATTTAACGCCCGATGCTTATCTGATGCATCATGTCGAAATTGGAAATCCTTAATGTCAATCTTAATGAACCCCTTATTTAATCAATATCAAATCAGCTAAAAATAATTGACAAAAATTTTAGCAAAGTGCTACAAGCCAGAGAAAAATACAGTTAGATTATGTGTAGCTCTATATACTGTCTACATATTTTTTAAAAGCAACTTAACGCTTGCACATGATAAGCATTATTGTTACGTCCTCTAGGTGGCTGTTTAACAGAGCATACAAAAATGAACAGAGACTGCTGCCTTTATTAAATGTATATAGTTTTTACTGCTTTATATTTAGTACGACGAAAAATACTTTTGAAAGTTTCGGGGAAAAATATCCTTCTTAATATTTGCATGAGAATGTAAGTAACTAATGGTTGTATTTACGAATTGTTTTACTGTGAGAAATATAGTAAACTATGCTTTTAATAATAAATAATTCGCTTCGAACTAATTCCCAATAATCTTTCCTTGGTTATTATTGTTCACTTAATGTAAATCTATTTATATAGTGTTTTTATGTTATTATGTTACTTTTTGCGATTAATAGCACATATATTAAGTTTAAAAACAATTTAAACTTACATGCAATGTAATGAAATCATAAAAAAAAACTATGGAATTAGTTACGTGTGTTCTGAAAATTTCATGTTTCTATTTGCGCACGGACAGATAAACTCCAAAAAAATACAATAACCTCTTAGTATAATACGAATTTATACGTCTGTTAACCCTAACAACTCGAATACTTAATTAAAAAATGTTTAATTTTTGACTTTTTTTTATCTATTTTTATTTTCCGTTTCTTTCAGAAACGATTTATAAAATTAATTCCAATAACTGCTTTCTATTAAACTTATAAAGTCAATCGTGTGAACTTATTCCGGCACTTGTGCACTATTGCAAAAGAAAGCCCTTTCTTAGTTTCCAGTTTAAATATTTGAAGAGTGCACCGCAGGGGCAGACAATTTCCATTTATTCATAATAAATAATAGTTTCACTTTGTTACGAAAATGGAAAAATATGTAAAAAAATGACCAACCAGTTTTCTCCGCATTCACAATAATGTATGTTCAAAAATATTTAAAAACTTCTCGTGTGTTCGAATCCTCTTATCGTTGGTTGACATCATAACAACCCCACTTGCACGGCTTCATAAGTATCTTAATTCCTGGCCCATTTTTCGGTGTATCGATCCAACCGATCTTTTCACCTACTAGTTCATAAGAACCCCTTACTTATCAATAGGGTGAATAACCACTTTGACCTCGTGATTATAACTTCGTTTTTTTTTAATGGCCATATTTTCTTAATACTATGATTCTAAACAATTTAAATGCGAAAAGTTTTTTTTAACGTTTACCTGGAAAGCATTTGTCTTAAAATAGTATAATATTTGCTTGCCAAAATAAAATTAGAAATGACTATCTACTCCACAGTTTCAATGCTTCAAAATTTCTTCTAAATCAATTCATTATTTTATTTTTTCTATAAAATTCTGAGGCCAAATAATATTCTACTCGACAGTTTAAATGCTTCCAAATTACTTTTTAGCAATTCATTATTTCATAAAATGCGGTTTTATTTTAAAAGAATTAATGTTCAATTCGATCAGAACACCCTTCAATTTCTTTTCTGTATTTATCCCTATTTGGTTTTCTAGTTCCCAGCAAGATTCGAGATGATACCCCATGCCACACTCATTATCACCACACCCACTAACACTACACATACCCGGCAACCTCCATTCACACGTCAGAGTGACCAAATGTACCACAACCCTCCTTGAAGACGTTGCTCTTAACTCTATTTTTCCTGTCAACTACTCTTGCCTTGTGTTTTTTTCCTGCTTCCTTTTCTCTTGGCGTTGGATGACACTATAATTTGGAGTTGTGGTTCTCAGTCTACGGTCCCCTGCAACTATTTACTCTGGTGTCCAAATTGACCCCATTTATTGCAATTCGGTTTAATAAGGTCAGAGCACTATCTGGCTCCACGTCTCTACTTTCGACTGGTCCAGCAGATCACTCTGTCTCTACCGGGGGTGGAATTGTATAACTCTTACCTAATGCCCCGCCTCCTCATATTTATTCTTTCCTATCTGGATTGGGCCCTCGGGCTTCTTCTATCGGCCACCGGTTTCTCTTTATTGTGTGTTTTCCTGATCCGCTCGCTCCACTAAATTATTTTTCCCATGCAAGCTCTTTGACTTCCGGCAAGGAATTTGGCCGACCCTTCAAGATATCTTTATGGGTCCCCTTATCACTGAGGATATCCACATGGACATCTACCAGAATTGTGTGAATGAAAGCACTATTCCTGGTAGCCCATTAAGGAAAAAAAAGAACCGCTAACCCTTCGATTCGCTTATCCACATCATCCCCGTGGTGATCCCCAGACGTACTAACTTTCCTTTTGCTTGCTTATCGCTTGATCAGAAATTTACGCAACTCAGACCGTGTTATGCTCTTGCTATTGGCGTATACCGTTCTAATAAAACTATAAACAAGACCTGTCGCTCGCTCTAAGGCCAACATGACCATCTCATAGTCTGCTAAACCATAAATGACGTTTTTTTTGTATCTTCGTCAGTCACAATTGTATTATAGTGGGATCACCACCATACAGAGGTATTCTGGTGTTCGCATTGTCTTATCAATCTTTTTTTTTGTGACCCAAGGGTAATTTTGTTAGCCATCTATTGTACTAGTTCCATCTCAATCAGTTCTCATTACTAGGTAGAGCTAGGACAACAGCATATTCTTTTCACTGCTTTGACTCTCGAGTGTGTATCCGTTGATATCGTATATGCTTTTATATAGAGTGAGGTGGTTCTCGGTTGATTAACTGTGTCTATCCATGTCGGATATATACTCGAGTGTCAAAATAACGAAAAGAATAAACTGTTGTCATAGCCCTACTCAGTACTTCTTCTAGGAAGTCATTAAGTAAGTTTCTTTTTTCTCCTTACAAAAAAAAAAAACTAAAAAAAAAAAAACTACGACTTGTGCCTTAACCTTTCTTGAAAAAAATAAAAGATGCCATGATAAAACTAAATTAAACCACAATACTAGAATGCCCCAAACTTGAGCGAAGAAAAAAGTATAAGGGTACCAAAAAGTGTCTCATCTCCTCACGCTGTCACCGCCTGCCCCTTAAATTGGTCTGTCATCTGCAGTTTTTCAGTTGCTCTGTCATCTGATACTGTGGTAACGGGCTTGTCTGATCTTATAGCCTAATTAGCTAAAATCTGCTGACTGTACCCTCAAAGTTTTTTTTTGTTCTTTTTTCTTTTGAAAGAAAACACAAAGTTCCTATATATATATATATATATATATATATATATATATATATATATATATATATATATATATATATATATATATATACTAGCAGTTCAGTTCGGCTTTGTTCGGGCCCTATGTACTGTTAATAACTTGCCTAACGTGTGAATACACTTTATGTAAGATTTCAAATGTTTAGACAAAAATTTGTCTGAGTAATTTCGTAGAGACCGCAGAGGTAATTTTTTTTAAAAACTTTAACCCCAATTTTGACCCCTTAACTTTTATTATTTTGGTCTCAAAGCAAAATAAAAAAGTTTTAGCCATGTTCAAATTATCTACATCTAAAATTTCAAGTCTTTAGACCCAAAATTGGTGGAGAAATTTGGTAGAATTTGCAAAGGTTAACTCTTTTAACTTTGACCTTTTTGCAGCCAAATTCTCGCCCCCAAACCGATTAAAATGCTTGCCACATGTTTGAATACCCGTTATGTATAAATTTCAAATGCTCAGACCCCCCAAATGACTGAGTAGTTTGCTAGACACCGCAAAGGTAAAATCTTTTGAACTTTTACCCCTTGGCAACTCAAATTTTCGACCCAAACCAATTAAAAAGCTTGCGCGTTCTTTGAATACTGTTTATGTAAAATTTCAAATGTTTAGACCAGGAATTGGCTGAGTAATTTTGTAGAGACCGCAGAGGTCAATTTTTTTTTTAACTGTGACCCCATAACATTTATTTTCTTGGGCTCAAATCAAATTAAAACTTTGATCCATGTCCAAATAACCTACATTAAAAATTTCAAGTTTTAGACCCAAAATTGGCGAAGGAGTTTGGCAGGGTTTTCAAAGGTTAAATCGTTGAACTTAGACCATTTGACAGCCAAATTTCTGACCGAAAACCGATTAAAATGTCAAATCTCGAGTCTGTAGACTGAAAATTGACAGATTTCTTTAGTAGGGAAATGTACGCAGATAGACACACAGGCAGAGACAGACGATTTTCATTAACAGAGAAGTTTGGATGGCAAAATTTTTAAAACAAATATATATACGCATACACAAATATATATAGAAAGACGTTTATGTTTACTATAAGCTTTTTACGCAGCTATTACGCAAGTATGAATCATGCAGAATATCTGTATGAATATAATTACACGTAATAATTAACTAAAGATGGTCATACCATAATAAAAACAGAAAAAAGCTAATAGGGAATTAATTAAAATGAATGTTTAAAAAAATATGCAAATTAGCTAGATCAGTGCAATTTCACAACCCATATATAACAAAGTTGTATTTTTAAAAATAAATATATAAATGGGGTTTTAATATAAATGCACAAAAAATCAAAATTACTCCTATGAATTCATTTTTCTTTTGGGTATATTGATATTCATATTAAAAACCTTATTTTCTATTTATTTAAAATGAAAATACAATTTTGTTATATGGATCGTGGAATTGCATTCATCTGCAAAAGATCTAGCTAATTTGCATATTCTTTTAAACATTCATTTTAATTAATTCCCTATTAGTTTTTTCGGTTTTCCTATGGGACGACCAGCTTTAGTTAACTATTATGTGTAATTATATTCATGCAGATATTCTACATGATTTATACTTGCGTAATATTTCCTTAAAAAGGTTATAGTAAACACAAAATTGTTTCCATATATATTTATGTATCCGTATATATTTTTGTTTAATCTCTCTATATATCTATCTATATATCTATAAAAGTGACCGTGTCTGTCTGTGTGTCTGTGTACATTTCCCTACGCAATAACTTTGTCAATTTTAAGTCCACAGACACGAAATTTGATATACAGGATACTGAAATTTCGGGAAATCTTTGGAACGGTTTTCGGCCAGAAATTTTGCTGTTAAGGGGGGCCAAACTCCTACGATAATTTTGGGTCTAAACACTTGAAACTTTAAATATAGGTTCCTTGGACATGGATCTAACTTAATAACTTAGTTTGAGCCCAAAACAATAAATGTTAAGGGGTCATAATAGGGGTCAAAGTTAAAAACATTAACCGTTTTTTTTTTGCTCAGCATACACCTCCAATCACCCGGGCAACGCCGGACACCCATGCTAGTATGTATATATACATGTTGTTGCCACCTCTAAACCTTTTTTTTTATATATTCTTATCTAAAAGACCATCTATATGTATCTATGTATATATACGTTGTGTGTTATATAACGGACTGTTGTCCTCGTGTCCTAAATGTCTGTATTAACGACCCGTGACTCGACTAGTGTTTTGGGTGCGTGCCTGTTAATATATACTATACATGCCTGTCTGTATTTTATTTCTATAATGTATCGTCCTCCAACTATTAGTTCCAGTCTCCGTGTTCTCGTTGCCTTTCCAATTAAATTGATATTTGGTATTGTGTACACCGTCAAACATTTTATCATCAATGCTTGACTGATCCTGTTGTACGTTTTATTACAGTCGATCCATGCCATGGTTATGTTCGTTTTTCTTCTTTTTACCGTTTTCAAGAGATTTTAGTCCACCTATAGTAGACCATGCGTTCTTCTTTTCCCTTTTCGGCACCCCTTCTGTTCACCGAGCATGATCTATAATTCTTAAAGGAGTTAAACATTTGTTTACTCCGTTGTTCTGGTAAGATTTTTCACATAGTTAGTAAGCAGATTATGGGCATATAGTTCCTTGGACGGTTCCCTCTTTCTTTCCGTCCTCCTTGATCCGCCTTATTTATTTGGTGCGGCACCAATTTAGGGTGACAAAAAAAAGGAGAGAGACCAGGGAGAGGGGAGCTAACTTACGATTATATAATTATCTATATACTAATAGAATAGCGCGTGTGTTTTTTTTTTACAAGGTGGTCACCACTTATCAAGACCCGGAAGCTACTCATGGATAAGGGTTATTGTAAGTACAGTACGTTAGTGTGGATATTTTAGAGTGTCTACTTAAGGGGGGCGGTTCATCAGGAATTGGTTTACGTTGGACTTGAAGACATCCAGGTTGTAGTCAGGAGGGAAGCAGGCAGACGGAACAGAGTTCGACAGGCGTGCAGTTCTAAGAAAGAAGCTTTGTTCATGGAATCTACGTTTTGATTTAGGCATAGATAAAGTGTGATACGCTTACATCCGAGTGACTGTCGTTTAATTTATGGACTTCCATTTCTAGTAATAAATAATTTTACTAAGAATTCATCATAAGTTTTGGTCTCGGTTTCGATTATAGCTGATGGCACTCAAGTCATTCATTTTTTTTATAAATAATTTTACCAAGAATTCTTTATAAGTTTTGGTTTCGGTTTTGATTCAAGCTGATGCACCCAAGTCATATGGATATATATTTTTTTATCTTTGAAATCGCAACTTTATAATATATAAAAATCGATAGAACATAAACTCTTTAATAATATATACGAAATCTGCAAGAATTAAAATTTAACATTTATTTAAGCGTACTTTAAGGATGGGCTACGCCGGGCGTCCCTGCTAGCTTAAGTAAATGCTTTTGCAGTTTTAACAAAAGAGCTACAATAATATCAGAACGCCCCAATTTACGCCGAATATGTACAGAATGCCAACATCAATATATTACATATGAATGAGTCCCCTGTGGAATTTCCACAGGTCCCGCTAATTATTATTATTATTATTATTATTATTATTATTATTATTATTATTATTATAGCTTTGTCTTTACTTACTTCTTTTTTTAAGGGCATAAATAAGAAGTTTTTATTTTAGAACAACGAGCTTTCATGCATTCATTATTATTATTATTTTTTTTTTTTGAGAACTGTTATCCTCATCCTTATGGTTGTTGCTTCACCACGTTTCAGCAAAGTAACCTCTGGTCTTCTTCAGATGGTTAACCGCGACGTGATAGGAATGCCGATTCTTGTAACGTCATCTCCAGTAAGTAATATCTTCTATAGTTATTTTTGTCTCACCAGGTTTTTGGCCAACTAATCCTCTGGATTGCTTTTAAACCGCTATCTTCAGATAATGTTTACCTGAAATCGTAGCGACTCAACGCCTCTATCCACTGCGATACGGTCAGCGAATAAAAAAAAATCAATAAAAATAATATATAACGAGCCTTTAGTCTGGAAGGATCTTTAAAGGACTCGTATAAAACGAAGAAACTAATAAAATATGGAGAATAATTGTGAACTGCTGTGTTTTGAAAGACAAAGAAGGACGATACAATTGCCGCCCTAAAGAAAACAACACTACAGTTTTATTTAAAAAAAAATCATTGAAAATATCAATTCAGACAATTTGATTATGCAGAAGAGATGTAGCTGCCTGCACCTGAATCACCGCATCGATAGGAGTCCGAAACTGGGAGCATACATTTTCCACAAGCGTCGGCGGGAACTCAGCGAATACTCGGCGAATACTTGATGGATGGCTGCGATCAGGCTGGCTTTGGTGTTATAGGAGGTCATGTTGATGGATATTCTCGAGGTAGGACCAAACGAAGTAGTCCAACGGGTTATGGTCGGGGGAGGAGTGGGGCTAGTGAGAGAAGGGTGCAAAGTCGTGGCACTCCTTCTGAAGCCAAGCAGGCTGGCGCCGAGTCCTGCTGCCACACCCAGGGTCTGCCAGCGGCCACCTGATCGAACCAGGAGAGCAACACTCTCTTCATCACATCCAGCTACACTGTGGTTTTGACTTTTAAGCCGACTTCGGAGATGTAAGGTGGCACGATCTAGTCCTAAATTGAAACAACACCAAAGGCCATAACCTTGGCCGGAAAGTTTGTTTGCCTCACCCTTGGCAGGTTGAATCGTCCGGATTTGCATTTTGAAGGCGCTAACAATGGTCCTGTTGTCATAACTTGTATCGGTCGAAAGCATGGATTATACAGCGGCGCATTTCCGATCTCGCTCGTTCAACATTGTTTAACTCCCAGGCATCGGTCTTGGGATTTGTACGCAACTGCCCCCCCCCCAAAAAAAGAAACTGGTTTTAATCAAATGGAAATAGAATCATGTCGTCTTTTCTAAGGCTACAATTATATCGTTCCACCCTGTATGGTTCTCTACACGTATGCCACAACGTTAAAACAAACAAAAAAATTCATTATGATCATGATGATGATCATGATGATGATCATCATCTTTTAGTCGTATTTTTATATGTCTATAATAATCATACTGCCGAAAAGAAAGAAACAAGAATAACAACCACAAAAGAAACGTTGATTTGATAACGTTATTATAGGCACTCGATAATCATAGAATATTCCCAATTTCACAATATCTTCTGTTTTCTTCGTTTTGCTTCTTACTTTCTCTTTTATTCCATGGATACCGGTATTTGTTGCACTTCCGATTGTTGTTATTTTCTTCTATTGCCCCCAGTCATTCAAAGAGATTCGCACCTCAAATTGTGTTGTGAGAAACGAAGTTTTCCATCAAAGAACTCGCAGACAAAAGGCACAGAACAAGCGGGATTTCATTTTGATATATATATATATATATATATATATATATATAAAGCTTATTGTCTGTGTGTGTATGTGTGTGTGTCTGGTCACGAATAGGCTCCTATACGGTTGACTATTTAAAAAAAACTGATTACATATAATGATAGAAGATGTATCGAGACACAGGAATGGGTATGTTTGATCTGGCAGAACAGTGGTTCATTAAAATTGTGGGGTCTTCGTTCGCGCCTGGTCCACAAATTATGGAAATAAAAAATTTAAAAATTAAAAAAAAAGTTTACAAGTGTTTTTAATATAGATGTACATAAGAATATTTTGATAAGAATGTTTTAACTTAAATAGGGATGGTATAATAAAATTGTGGGGTTTGCGTTCGCGTCCGGTCTCCATAGAATGGAAATAGCACAAACTTTAATAAAGATTTTTCAGATCTATCTGTGTAAGTATACTTTGATAATTATGTTTCTGTTTGAAAAAATATGGTATAATAAAATTATGGGGTGTTCGTTCGCACCTGACCTCCATAGAATCGAAATATGTCACAAAGTTTACCAAGGTTTTTTAATATAGATCCACAAAATGTTGTGATAAGTGTTTCAGTGAGAACAGGTATGGTATAATAAATTATGGGGGTTATCTATTTTATTTTTACTTTCATCATATTTTGCTTTGGTTTTGATACCCCCGAATTCAACCCAAATTTACAACCCTTACTTTTCATAACCTATCATACTTTCATAAATCAGAGTCCATTTTCTGTAGGCTGTTTTTGAACCCAGTCAATGACGGGTACTTTTGCTAGTATATATATATATATATATATATATATATATATATATATATATATATATTAAAATAAAAAACTATATGCGTCATAAAACAATTTATATACGAATATATATATATATATATATATATGTATCTATTTCTCTCTTGATATATATATATATATATATATATATATATATACCAGGCTAAATGTATTCAAGAATGGTAATTAATAATTCTTATGAGATTAAGACTGCTTGATAAAAGAGCAAGATATATTTTTATTAAAGCAATACAATTTTTTTAACAAAGGAATCACCACTTAACAAGGCTTAGAAGCCACTCGAGGATAAGGGATAAATAGTGTACAGTAGTCAATGGGACAATATCATAGTAATCGTTAGAAGTGTGCATTTGGTAAATTGTATTACTTAAGAGGAACAGCTCACCAAGAACTTGTTTACATTGAACTTGAAGATGGCCATATTTTAGTCAGCTGGAAAGCAGGTAAACGGAAGAGAGTTCCACAGGTGTGAAGTTCTTAGAAAGAAGGCATGTTCATGGAATCTACGTTTAGTTTAACTGCTATTTAACCATATATTCAAACACTACCGTGTTAAATAGCATTTTTATTAATTTAAAACTGCTTTAAAGCTTCACCGCTCACTCATTTTTCGACCAAATTTCAAACACTTATTACAGGTTATAGATCACCTTCTCAGCTATATTGTGAAGAAAAGCATTTTCAATTTTTGTTCAGTAACATGAAAGTTATGATGAATTTACAGGTGTTCAAAACCGTAAAAAAAAAAACGTAAGGATGTGAACGACGTTTTTAATGACTGGTTTCCATAGCAACCACGTCGCTTTAGCGACTACTGTTGCTACCAATTCACCGCTCTCGCGAAAAGGGAAGTAACAAATGAAACAGAGAAAATGAACTCATGAAAGGGAGACAATTGGGTGATTTTATTTAAAGCAGACGAGTGCCGTACATTATTATTACATATGTGTATGTTATATTTATGGGGGCAAAAAAAATAAGATTAAAATTTAATGTAGAACAATTAAATTCACTGGAAGCCTGGAAAAATCATGGATGTCAATAGGAACATGCGAGCATTTAAAGTAATATTGTTGGGATTAAGTTGTTAAAACTAGAAAAGAAAGCACAAGATATTCTAGTAAAAATATAATAAATTCGTAACTTAAAATATTGAAGCATTAATAATTGATTATATACTGTTATAAACTGAATTAAAAAATATTTATGCTGCAATATTTTAAATTATAAATTCATTATATTTATTACTAGAATATCTTGTCCTTTTCCAGTTTTAACAACTAGTCCTTTACTTTTCCATGTTTAAGCCAAACCATATTACTTTGCATGCTCGTATTTTTCTATTGCAATATATGTATATATATTTATAAAACGTATATTTATTAAATTTATAATATATATATATATATATATATATATATATATATATATATATAGGATGGACCATAAGTCACGCACCAAAGAATTAAGTGGTCTGAAACTGTAAAATCTGCGGGGCAAAATATATTTTCTTTTCTTTCGGTATAAGATACATCTTCCTTTATGATTGTATCAGCGTGTACAACGTGTTTTTCAGTTTATTGGTTAAGTTTGGTTTTTATAAATAACGTTTATTACTATCAGTATTATTTCAAATCCTTTGTTGCGCGATTTATGACCCACCCTGTGTATATATATATATATATATATATATATATATATATATATATATATATATATATAATTATTTTTTTACTATAATAATTAAATATCTACAGACACTAGTGTTTCATCCTTTCGGGATTCTTCAGTGCAGGGTGTCACGATTACTACCAGTCGAACGATTCGAACCCCGCGACACGAGACATCTCTGGCTCGATTAGCGGAGGCCGTATCAATTCGGCTACTAATAACCGTGTGAAATAGCGTTGAATTTTAAACATTTTAATTTAAATGTTCATTACGTCAGACAGACAGTGATCAAATCCTTATACGATGATCTATAATATATATATTAGCGTTGGGACGATTACTCGGAATCTGAAATAGGAAAAAATCAGAACTTCGTGGGCTATCGGAATCTGTATCGGAAGTGGGAAATGTTGTGCCTATTATCCGATGCCAAAAACGATTCTTTTTATTGCATTTTTTTTTATTTTGTTTAAAACAATTTTTTCACTACTGATAATGTAATAAAATAATTTTTTCTTATTGATTTTAAACAACCAATGAAACTAAACTGTAAAGATCAGTCCCACATATTATTTTTTTTTAACGAGTGAGAAAATATGCGCACATTTAACCATGTGTTTTTACACATGGTAATCAGAAAACGAATTACCACTCTATAATTATATATTTAGAGATTTATAAAAAAAAATTGATTCGGAAACGGTAATTGTATCGGAGTCGGGAATTTAGTACGGAATCGATGATTGTATAAGAATCGGGGAGAAATCTTGGAATCGTCCCATCACCAACATATATATATATATATATATATATATATATATATATATATATATATATATATATATATATATATGCTACCAGGGAGAATCGATGTTGATCTGGAATTGAATAAGGGTCACCAAATTTTCCACGCTTCCATACTTTTATTCCCATTAAAATCGGTAAAACGCCCATTTTTTCTATTAAATCAAATCGATTGATAGCCTACTATAGTTACGTACCCCACCCCACAATGTACCAGAAAGTTTTACATGCGTTTCCGTAATTTGTAGTTTACATTGCACTGTAGAGAACTTACTGTTGATTTCATAGAATTATCTGTAATAGCGTCACTTTAAGTTTACAATGCAAAAGTCGAGTATATTGTTTCAACAGTACAATTCGTTTCGAACGCGCCCCTGTCGTCGCTAAGTAACAATTATAGAACTACGGGCCGTGAAAATTCTACTGTGGGTAGGTTAATTGCGTTTTTTTTATGACGTGGTCTGTAGGTTCAAAGTTTTCATTAACTGAAAAGAATTTTATAAGACTTGAAAATGTATCGTATTTTGGGGTAATTACGCCAACTAAATAAAAGTGCTCTTTATATGCGTGGTTGCCAAAAGAGCACTTTTAGCTAGTTGGCGTAATTACCCAGAACTCGGCTCGATTATCCTAAAGTACGGTACGTATTTGTTTTTTTTTTGCATGACGTGGTCTGTAGGTTCAAACCCCGCACGTAAATTTCTTAATGTTTTTTTTTTGTTAACTGGAAAGGAGTTTATTTAAAATAATTTTATTAAAAAAGCAGTAGGTTCTCTAGAGTACAATGTAGAATAACATATATTTTGGACTAAATTACTGCACGGAGGCATGAAAAGCTGCCTCCCGGGCAATTTCACGAATTTCGATGACAATAAAAATATAGGATGTGAAATATTCGTTGATCATCGTTCCATCCCGGTCAACGTCGGGTCTCCCTGCTAGTATATTAATAGTAGATAGTGTAGGTATACCACTATGACTTTTCTGTCATAATACGATATCGCTTTTCTGTTTCTCTCTCTTAATTGTAGATCGTCTCGATTTGAGTTGTATGTTTTTTTTTGTTTTGTTTTGCTTTTGCGTCGTCCTGCATTTATGTCTGATTAAGAACTTTCTGGTTTTCTGGTGATTCCATGGAACGAAGATCCGAAATTGACCTATTCGCTTGTTCTTGTGTGGACGAGAAAATGGTTTATGTTTTTCCCCAACATGAGGTTTTGAAATCTAAATCGTTCGAACACGATAAATAACAAAAGGTCTGTCGATTTTTCTTGCTTTTTCTATCTGTCTATCTATCTATCTATCTATCTATCTATCGATCTATTATTAGGTTGGTGCAAAAATAATATCGTTTTTTGCCGTTTAACTATAAGTATAAAAGCGACATTAATTTTTCACCAACTTAATATATAAAAGGAACTTTGTATGTCTGTGAGTTAGTTCTATATGGACAAGAAAACGCCAGGCCACTTTTAATGAAATTTTACTCAATGGTACTTTATATGCTTGGCAGTATTCTAAGATAGGTTTTGTATCGGAATATCTTTGATGAATATCGATAATCGATAATCGAGAAAATCCAATCCAAGAAGTAACAGGCGATTTTGGCCAAAGTTTACAGTAATCACAGCCTAACATTACAAGTGCATTTGAGAAGTTTTATTATCACACAAGCTGAAAGGCATGGCATATAAAATCAAGAGTAAGTTCTTTGATATGACGGAGGCTCGTTTAAAATGAATTTTCCTGCTTGAGGTAAAAATGAAGCGGATACGTGACTAAAGCCGTTATATATATAAATAATGTTATAAAATCAACAGTTAATTCTCTACAGTGCAATGTAGACTACAATGTATTGTGGAATAAATCAAAAGCCAGGTACGGCCAACGACTGAGTACTGTTTCCACAGCTGAGCAGGAGCTTCTAGAAACAGCTTATCCTGCCTTGACAGAGTTCAAAATAGACTTCGTAGCTTAGTGGGGGATGCCCTTTTCTCTTCCCTGCAACCTTTTTCCCACAGAAGAGACGTTGCGAGCCTGTCTCTGCTTTATCGCTATTTTCATGGCAAATGCTCAGCTGAGCTTCAATCTATGGTCTCCTGTCGCCAAACTGTCACGAAAAACACCTGTCTAGCCCAAACCACTATCAATAATTTCCAACATATTTTATCTGTGCCTAAACCTAAATGTAGATTCCATGAACAAAGCTTCTTTCTTATAACTGCACGCCTGTCGAACTCTTTTGCGTTTGCCTGCTTTCCAGCTGACTACAATCTGATTGTCTTCAAGTCCAACGTAAACAAGTTCTTGATGAACCGTCCTTCTACGTAATCCAATTTACAAAATTCCCACTACTTATGCTTACTGCGCTATAATCACAGTGACTAATGTATACCCATTAACCATTATCCTCGAGTGGCCCACAGGCCTTGATAAGTGGTGATTCCTGTGTAAAAAAATCTCACTGCGGGGATGCACGTGAAGCTTTTTTTCCGGTGCACTACGATGGGTCACCAACTAGAGCAGATAATCAATCGATTTGATTGAAAAATGGGCGATTTCTATCGATTTCGATGACAATTAAAATATGGGAGTGTGAAACATTCGTTTATCCTCATTCAATCCCGGGCAACTTCTGGTCTTCCTGCTAGTTTTTTAATAATAAGTTCAGCAGGTTTACTTTTTTCTTTATTGTTAAGAAGTAGAAAACTTTATTTCCTAGGCATAAGGTTTATCTGTTTCTCTATGTTATCCACTTGCTTTTTTTTATCCTTTCTCAACTGACAGACCAGGAATCTTACACGGCAGTGAAATATGACAGCTTTCTTATGTTAAGAACAAGCAGATTGGAAAATACATTTTTAAGAGCGTATCAAGCTCGTCTAATGGTTATTGTACTTGACCCATTGTCTTTAGGTTTTAGTTTCGATCTCAGTTCGAGTATTTTTTTTTTTACTTACAAGAAGTGAAGTGTTTAGAAGAAAATAATACTTGCATGCACATGTCTTACGTTAAGATTTCTCTTTTTACTTTATTTCTTTTAAAGGAAATAAACATTACGTTTAATACATATGGTATTTCTGTTTTTTTTTTTACACAGGAATCACCACTTATCAAGACCCAGAGGCCACTCGAGGATAAGGGTTAATGGGTATAGATTAGTCAATGTGATTATAGCGTAGTAAGCATAAGTAGTGCGGATTTTGTAAATTGGATTACTTAGGGGGGCGGTTCATCAAGAACTTGTTTACATTGGACTTGAAGACAATCGGATTCCACAGGCGTGCAGTTCTAAGAAAGAAGCTAAGAAATCTGCATTAATTAAAATAAAATATTTATGCGTATTTTACGACCGGTCAACGCTGAGTGGCCTGTTAGTTTAAAATGATTTTATAAGATTTAAGATACTTTCCCCATCGTGATACCGAGACTGGCTCAGTGAGAAGTTATACAGCAAGCTGGATAATGATTTGAGGATGAGAAGGCGATGTTCCTATAAGAAATACAAAGGATAGAGACGCTTTCGTATGATTTGAATTATTCGAACTACTGTTCTCATCTTGTGTACTCTTCTCACATCCTTCCGGTTGATGCAATCTGCGCCCTTCTTCGGATGTATATTGTCGAATTCAGAAATCTTTTTGGCGAATCCAGGAATCTTCATGGAACCCCTTCATTTAATCTACGGGGGTAAATTGTTCTTGTTCCGTTAGCCATGACCGAGTTTTAAGTAATTCGCAATTGTACACTTAGTATCGCCCGCAATAAAGATTGAACCTTCGACCATCAGAAGAATGTCGCTTAGAACTGAATTTTACTTAGTACTTTATCTGTTACGTCACAGGTCCTTGCGTTGTAGAAAAAAAAACTCAAGATGAGAGCAGTAGAAGGAATAATCCAAATAGTTGCAAACATTAATTCTCATCTTAACATCACAAAAACATAAGTGTTGTCTGTATTATTTAGATTCTTCCAACTACTCTTCTTCTTCAGACGCATCTTTCCGAACTGGGGAATCTGCCTGTCGAACTTTAGAATCTTTCTATCAAACTTGGGAATTTACACAGAATTTCAAACAGAAGCTTTTATTTAATTCGCGGTATAGTAGATGCTCTCATTCCGTCAACCTTGACTGTGTATGGGTTCCTAAGTGATTCGCAATTGTATTTTTAGTACTTCCCGCATTGAAGATTGAACCTTCAACCTTAAGACGAGATTCATTTTACAACGTCATTTTACTGATTATATTATCTACTACGCCACCGATCGTTCGACATTCCATGCACATATCCGACTTCGACAGAAAGATTCTCGAGTTCGACAGAGAGATTTCCGAGTTCGACAAGATACACCTAAAGAACATCGAAGGTTATATTAACCGAAACGTTGTTAATATAAGACGCAGGGTGTGAACAGCAGTCCGAATAATTCAAATAATACGAATAAATAATCCTCATCTCAAAAATTCAGAAACGTAACAAAAATGAATTCCAATTAAGGAATAATATATGTAAGAGGTGTTATCGTTTAACAATTCGGGAAGTTTGTTTTGTGTATTTGATATGATGTTAAATGTTGGTAAATATACTTAGCGAAATAATGAAAATGTTTGATTTAGTATTCCAGTTTGCATAGTTTTGCTTTCATAGGATGACAGAACTAGTCCAAGTCTTATATATACAGGAAAATAGCTAGAACCAGCAACTCTTGTCTAAAAATCATATATTGCGTTAAGGTTTTTTCAGATCAGTTGCAGCACGATTAAGTCAACATATGATACTCCCTCTCCGATAATTAGTAAAAGTCTGGCACAAGAGATCCATAAATTACAATATAGAACCATAATTATACTGAAATAAAAAAAAAATCTATTTATTTTATGTTTTCTTTATTCCTCTCTTTTATGTCTTGGGCAATGGCAATCTTCGTCGTGTTAAATGATCTCGAAAAACAGATCATATCCTACCAACGCCTCTCCGGTCTATCCGTTTTGAATGAACCTGATGTTTAACTTCCGACCAAAGTTAGACATTAAATAGCCAGATGTAAAGCCCTCTGAGAAAAATAAATGAAGAGAAGTTAAATAGAAATTGTACTCATGAATCACCTACCATGTATACGGCCTTCCCAAATCCCTTACAATATATATATATATATATATATATATATATATATATATATATATATATATATATATTATATATATATTATATATATTATATATATATTATATATATATATATTATATATTATATATATATTATATATATAATATATAATATATATATATATATAATATATATTATATATTATATATATTATATATTATATATATATCATATATATATTATATATATTATATATATTATATGTATATATATATATTATATATATTATATATATAACCATTAGAATTTGAAATAAGATTATGATGTACTTATAGATGCAACGTTTTTAAATGCTAATGTGTGTGTATATCTATATACTAGCAACATATACTACCATCTCTTTAGACAAAGCGGGACAGAAAATTCTTCCCTGTCGTCAGTATCATTAAGTTAATAGTAAGTTCTTGAATAATTCAAATTTCACTTTTCCTTTCTTTTAATCATTTACAGCACGAACTCGCCTGGCTTCAATCATACCAGAAACTATTCCCTTTCTCTCTCTCTCTCTCTCTCTCTCTCTCTCTCTCTCTCTCTCTCTCTCTATACTAAAAACTAAGCGGAACTTCCTCGAGTAAAGTTTCTTTCCTAAAGCATTCCATCTGTGAAGTAAAATATTACTTCTCAGCTGACTAAAACATAGTTATCTTCAAATCTAATGTAGACAAATACTTAATAGGAGTTCTCTTGGATAATAAATTGCACTTAAGAAATATTCTACACATTTTACCAATTTTTTTAAATCGCCGCATGGCGGCGTTCATCGTACCGGGCATTATAGGGCACTATAACATTGACACACAGATTGTTCTCAGATTACCGAAGTTAAGCAACGTTGAGCCTGGTGACCATTTGGAAATACAACAACAACAACAACAACAACAACAACAACAACAACAACAACAACAACAACAACAACAACAACAACAACAACAACAACAACAACAACAACAACAACAACAACAACAACAACAACAACAACAACAACAACAACAACAACAACAACAACAACAACAACAACAACAACAACAACAACAACAACAACAACAACAACAACAACAACAACAACAACAACAACAACAACAACAACAACAACAACAACAACAACAACAACAACAACAACAACAACAACAACAACAACAACAACAACAACAACAACAACAACAACAACAACAACAACAACAACAACAACAACAACAGAAAACAAAACGAATAGACAGGTTGAATGAGTCAAATATCAAATGAAACAATGCCAGAAACAGCAAAGAAATATTTCAGAAAAAACAACAGAAAATTGCCGGATATTTCAAAAACTTACTGGAAAAAAAAACGGACTTATTACGACAAACATGACAAAATGAAAATCAAGTCATGGAAAGTAATATGCCGTTTTAAGTAAACCCAATCTAGAACGCTATTGATAATTTCATTTACGCCCCAGATGAAGAAAAGGCCTTTGCCTCATATTTTAGAAGGTATAAAGACCTGCGTAACATTGACTTTACCAATTGGGTGGAATCTAAAAAGGTCAGCTTATTGCTTCGAAAACTGGAATCCACAGAACGAAAGTTGTCACAACGAATTTTTTATCTACAGACTTGAAATTTGGCATATAGTGTATTCCGACATATAGGAAACTTTTTAATCGGTTTTCATCCGGAGAAAGGACTGCTAAGGGGTCAAAATTTTAAGTTGGTACCAGGGTGTCATCAGATTTTTAACTGTTTATCAGCTGTTTCACGAGGCTTGAAAACACTTTTTAATAACGTGTCAAGCTGGTCTTATGGTTATCTTACCTGACTCACAGTCTTTAGGTTTTGATTTTGATCTCAGCCCCAGTAATTTTTTATTTTTTACTTACAAAAAGTGAACTATTATCTCATCTGGAGAAAAATTACTATTGTTCAGCATTTGGTTGAGAATTCACGTTGTGGCAATAAGTACACTCTTGATAAATAATTGAAGACCAGATTTTATAACGTTTTAGGTTGTAGCATTGGCAACGATAAGTGGGAGGACTTTAAAATCTATCCTTAAAAAGGTTTCTTCTTACAGCTTTTCAAGTGGTCTTGAATTTTACATAGAGCAGATTCCAAAAATCATTTTCAAATTTTGGAATCTGTCTCTGTCGATATTCGCAAACCTTATTAGTGCCAGCAGTGGGAGTTCATAAAAAGCGTTATATTTCTTTGGGAAGTTTTGGATCTCCCACCCCGCACCATTTTAATTGTCTTTTACACGAAAGTTTAATCGAATTTTTATTTTCATCTCTTCTGGCAGTACACATCCCCCCCCCAGCCCCAGTGCTTTTACTTTCGTTAATAGTATTATTTTGAATTATACCATCGATTTTCTCCTGGCGAGATTATAAGAGAGATTTCCACCTATCGCGTTAAAATATATTTACAAATTTGGTATCTCAAAACATATATATATATGTATGTATATATATATATATATATATATATATATACATACATATGTACATGTGGATATGTGAACAAGATGCATCAATTTCTATCTACTGTGGGAACAAAGGTGGCTCTTCAGACCAGCCCTGCACTTATACATATATATATTGGAACGATTCCAATATTTTCCCAGATTTCGATACAATTACCGATTCCTTACTAAATTCCCGATTCCGATACAATTACCGATTCCGATTCTTTATAAATCTCTAATTATTTAACCATAAGATTGTTATTTTCCTCGATTTTCGTAAAAAACGTGTTAAATATGCAGATATTTTCCTAAATGTCAAAATCTAATTGTGGAGGATGATCTATCGAGTTTAGCTTTACTGGTATTTTACAATCAATATTATTTTATCATTATTACCAGCAATGAATGATTTTGGTTTTAACAAGATCGAATAAAAAAGACAATTAAAAGAACTGTTTTGATATCGGAAAATAGGCATGAATTTTTCCGAGTCCGATACCGACTCCGAGACCCCCAAATCTTCTGATGGTTTTCGATTCCTGATTTCGATTCCGATTAATCGTCCCAACACTAATATATATATATATATTGAAAAAAAATGTTCAAACCTTTTTACAAATATAGTTGTGTTTAAAAAAAACAAATCAACAAATCAGCAATAAAATATAGGCATACATAAATTTTAATATAAAACATGCTTATGATAAGTAACTACGTATATCTATTTATGTTTAATTCCCGGAAGAAATCACAAGGCCAATTAAAAGTTTCTGTGTTGTTCACTTACTATAGTTATTTCCACTAGCGGGACCTGTGGAAATTCCACTAGCGGCGTCTTTCATATGTAATATCTTGCTACTAGGCATTCTGTTGACGTTTAGCGTGAATGGACATCCTGAGATATTATTTTAGCCCTTTTGTTAAAACTGTAAAAATATTTGTTTAATTAATCTTGTTAATGTAATGTTCGTCGCGTGCTATAACCTTCTACTTTCATCTCTATCTTTTATATTCCCTGTGTGTTCCGAAACGGCTGAGTCTATCTTTTGCAAATTTCACACAAAGCTAATTTATATATTTGGCAGTGTTCTTAGATATGTTTTGTACAGAAATTAGTTTGATGAGTATCCAAAATCAAAAAAATACGATCTTAAAAATAGCTTTTCTCTCTTATAGATAAAAATGATAATTTTTACAGAGGAATATTTTACGCTACACCGATCAATGGAAATAATAAACCCTCCCCCCCGATTTATTATAATCTGGAGATATAGCTTAATAGTAGAGCACTCGACTACATATCGAATGATCTTCTGTTCAAGCCCAGATCTACCTTACGGTTTTATCTTATTTTTAGTTCAATTTATGATAAAAAGAAGTTTCATTTAAAATCGCCGCAAATCATTTCTTCGTTTCCATATTTTAAAAATAAATATTAATCAGAAGTGACTTTTCTAGGGCATTCATCGTCAAGCCGAAATAACAGCTGACATGATATTATAAACACATACAGACGGAATTTAATGAACGATATTATCAGTATTATTATTTATTTTTTACGAATTAATTCACCAGGCAAATCATTCTTAGTACTATATAATAATCAATAGAGGATTGGTTCTATGATAATACATACGCAATCTGCATAAATTAAAATATGTTTAAGCGTATTGTACGATCGGGCAGCGCGGAGCTGACAGCTAGTTTTTAATAAATGAGATCTCCCGATCGAATAATTTATAATTTGTCTATTTATAATTAATAATTAATAATGATAATTTATTATCTTGCATATAATAAAAGAGGCGCAATTTTTCCTCACTGGACGAAGCTAGTATAGGTTAACAACAACATATGGCACATAAAAATTTATTATATTTACACTATTAGCCATTACCTTATTTACCTATAGAACGCATTTACATACACATTATATTTCGTAATATAAAAACATTAAATTTATTCCGAGAAGCGCCATGTTCATCATCGTCGTAACCTATAGAGGAAGTAGCTAGATTTTCATCCCCCATTTCCACAAGTCCTCTTACACCGCATTCCACACCGTGTGCATTTATACTTTTTTCTACTTGCCTGGATATTAACCGTCATTAACTGACTACGGATTGCCTACACTTTCGCATATTCTTACCACATTCATTCTACACAAACAATGATTTCTCCGTCCAGAAATCTGGCCCATCTGATTGACTGAGAAATATGCATTCTACAATTCCCCTATTTGGTTATTTCACCACTAAACTAACAGCTCGCAACTATAAAACATGCCGCCATTTCTGTACATACACAACATTCTTACATTTTATTTATATATTTCAAGAAATTAATCCGCTCAGAAGTTTTTTGTTTGTTTGTATAAATATTATTCTAAAAAAAATAAACTAGATTTTTTCTAACACCTATATATATATATATATATATATATATATATATATATATATATATATATATATATATATATACGTGTTAGGAAAAAGATAATCTAGTTTAAGTAAACAAATATATATGTATATATATTTGTTAGCTTATTTTTTTTATTGCAGTTTTGACTTAAAACTTGAAACATCTTACTGTTTTGCTATTTCCCTTTTTTTTTTAAATCTTTTTTGTCAAATATGGTACTACTGTAAACCAATCCTTAAATGAGATTCTCCAATCTAAAAATATAAGCCGACTTCACAATTTCCATTATTGAAACTTAATTATAAGGTTAACCTCGAGGTATCTAAAGCAAAAAAAACAACAAAAAAAAACAAAACAAAAAAACTTCACAGATTAATATGGGAGGGGAAACTATCTTCAAGTACTATCCTAAACTGGGAATGGGGCAAATGACTTATACTTAGTAGATATTAATAAGTACCTCTTACCTTTATTTTTATTGTTTTAATTTTTTTAATGGAGAGTGGATAATATAGTGGATTTGTTATCGGCAGCTATGGTAACTCTCGCTTCTCCTTTTTTGTCCTTTAGTCTTCATTTCCAATGAGTGATGTTTCTGACAAAGGGCGAAGAAAAAGCTGCTTCTCAGGTTGGTAGTACTACGTGAACAGTAGTCTGAGATGCAGAAAATTTTCTGTCTCTATGTCTATCCTTGCGGTCATGTCACTGGTAAGGGTGCTGGAGATAAACGTTTTCATCTGTGCTGACGTTAACCGCCTGATAGTCAGGGACCCGAACCTTGGATTAACCACTAAGGAGGCTGTCCTATCAGCAGGTGAAAACTGTTGGGGCTGATGTATTGCCATTTGGTGAATGGATTCTGGACAATGAAGTAGTCTCTGGCGGGGCCTCTCGATGCCATACTAGTGGGTAATTGTTACGATTTTACCTTATCATGTGCTACAAAAAAAAAATTCCCGTCTTTTCTCTCTTACTTTCCCTCTCTGTACTGCTCTAACCAAGTATGCCGACCTGTTCCACAAATCACAAAATTCTCAACATGAAATATCTAAAAAAAAAAACCCCCAAAACACGAATAAACCTAGAACCCCATCCTCCAACGTAGATCTTTACTACCTTCTTCAAGGTCAGGCGTCTACGTTCCAACCTTCCAGAGTTTGAAACCCAATTACAGGAGACGAAACCGGACATATTCTTTATAAGCGAAACTGGAATAGGCGACCACCTCCCTAGATGAATTCATAATTAAAGGATACTCTAACTTAACATCTTAATCTGACCCCCAAGATCGCCATGGGCATGGAATATGTGCCTACATAAAAGATAGCTTCCCATGTGGCAGGAATATCTCCAGAAAAGACCATAATTTACCTTATATGTGCTTCCGGGTTGCACTAGCTTAAACCACCGCATTTATATTTGCCCTCTATCGGCCCCACAACAGCGGAGTTACTATATTTAAGAGTATATCGGAGAAAATTGACCACATCCTGTCTGCTCATCCCTCGGCTAACACTCACAGTTGCGGTAACTTCAATGTCCATAATGTGGAATGGCTGACCCACTCAAATAAGACAGACGATGAGGGGAGGTACTGTCATGATTTTTCCATTGCCTATGACCTCACTCAAATTGTTCACGAACCCACCCGTGTGCCCGATACTACAGGTCAGTATGTAACCCTTCTAGACCTTTTTCTCTCCACTTCCACTGAGATATGCTCATGTTCCGTTCTATCTCCTCTGGTATCCTCCGACCACTCCTTGTATCAGTTAAGATAAAAATGAAATATAATAAGTCCTCAGGCGTACCTCTCCACCGTACTGTATACCGATACTCTATGGCTGACTGGGATAGCTTCCGTACATCCACATCTGATCTACCTCTCCATTCCATGTTTAAAAAGGATGTGTCTTCTATAGTATCAGATCTGACCGAATGATTACCTGTATGCATAAACCGATTCATATCATCTAAAAAGATTCCAACAAAAACCTAACAGCCAGCCATGGTTCTTCCCTGAATGTTTTGCTGCCATCGCGCACAGAAATCACCTTTTCTATAGCTACCAACGTAATAGATGCACTGAGACTAAAGCTGCTTTCAAGACCGTCAGCAACCACTGTAAATGAGTAATAAAAAATGCAAGAGAGCTATATGCTCAAACCGTTAAATCCAAACTAGCTGAGCAGCGGCTTGGTTCCCACCAGTTCTGACAAACAGCACATAGGATCCTGAACAAAAGCGTGCGTTCTATCCCAACCATTCTCAATGGACCAGAGGTTATCTCGTCAGCATCCGACAAGGCCAAACTATTTGCCAAAAACTTTGCAGCAAATTCTACCCTATGCGACGAAGGCCATCAACTCCCCGTATTTCCTCCTATAACACACAACACGCTAGGTAACATACAAATATCTGTGCATGAGGTCGCCAAACTAATCAAGAACCTTGATTCCAGTAAAGCAACTGGTCCTGACGGTATTCCAATTATAGTGTTAAAAAAGCTATAATCAGAACTTGCTCCTATACTTACCAAACTGTTTAAGCGTTGTCTTAAGGAGAAGTGCTTTCCAACACCTTGGAAAACCTCATCAGTATGCCCTGTATTTAAGAATTCAGGTGATAAGTCATCTCCCTCTCAATACAGACCAATAAGTCTCCTGTGTGTTATGACTAAGTTGCTGGAATCCATATTAAATAGAGAAGTAGTCAACCACCTCAGCCGAAATAACCTTCTTAGTGACACGCAATATGGTTTCCGATCTACATCAGACGTGTTAACGATTATATCATAGAATTAGCGAATCTCTCGACAAGTCTTCATTTCTAGGGCAATTTCTCTTGGCATATCAAAGGCCTTCGACAAGGTATGGCATAAGGGTCTACTTCACAAGATTTCCAGCTACGGTATAACTGGAAATGTTTTCTCAATCATTAAATCATTTCCCTCTGATATGCTCATAAGTGTAGTGGTTGATGGGCAGAAATCAGAGGCCCACAGTATTAATGCTGGAGTCGCTCAGGGGTCCATCCTGGGCCAAACTCTCTTTTTGATCTGCATCAACGATCTCCCAAACCACATATTTAAATCATTCGTTGACATCTATGCTGATGGCACGACCATCTATGGCAACACATCAAAAGCCGTAAATGACAAAGTTCTCTCCGATTCTCTCTCAGAGGCGGCTGGTTACCTTTAATGCATCTAAGACCAAGCTCCTATCATTACATCATAAGAGCTCTGATCCCCATCGTGCATCAATTGAAATGGATGGCTCTCGTCTAGGGGAGGCCCCATGTTTTTATAAGCTTCTGGGTTTGACCTTTACTCCTGATCTAAAATGGAACACATACATCAAGTTTGTGGCAAGGTCGCCGGAAAAATGGTGGGATCCTTCTACCGCTCAAGAAGATATCTCTCTAACGATGCAATTCTCTATCTATATAAAAGCCATGTACGTCCAAGGATGGAGTGTTATATAGCGGGGTGTCATAAAGGAGATTGTATCATAAAGGGAATAGTGTCAAGAAGGAGATTCGTGTACGTGATCGTCTAGTTTCTAATCTTATTGTTCATGTCTTCGTGGGTGTGCGTTTGTGTAATGCATTTCTTAACATACCTTTTCATTCATGTGTCGTCGGTTGTTCCTCTGGTTTTCATCGTCTCTTGGAGGGGAGCTGGCCTGTTGGATGAAGAATTCACTCCAAGATGATAATTAAGGTTTTATGTTTTTATTCACCTTCCAAAGGTCGACAAAGAATGGAGGTGAACCTTGCTTGCTTGATGGTACTGTCAGCGTCCTCCCCAGCCCAGGGGGGACAGCTGAAAAGCCGTCTGTCTTCTTCAACACCCGAAACCAAACTACAAGAAAGAATCAGCTAACCTCATCACATGACACCACGTCATCTGTTCAGCTGACCCTTCTTCTGCAAACGTGTCCACTGTCCACGTTATTCACCTCTCTCTCTCTCTTTCCCTCCCCCCCTCTCTCTTTCTCTATTCTCTAATAGAGACACAGAGAGAGAGAGAAAATAGAAAGAGTAAGAAAGCCAGAGAGGGGGGGAGAGATGCTCTTTAACATTCCTCCACCCCTTTTTTATCAAAATGTATGGCAAGCCATACATTTTTAATAACTAACTAACTAAAAAAAATAATTATGTCCGAAGTACATCTTTATTTTTTCACTTTCCAGACTCACCCCTTTTCCAAGAAAGATCAGGCACCAACAACACTATCAACCCTTTTGCTGCTTATCGAAAGTCCCTCCTCGACATTAACTTGCTTCCAAGATAGACAAAGATACAGCTTTGCAGATATACATCTTGTCTAGGCGGTCGCATTGTTGGATATTTTACACTGACTCTGCTCTTTATTTGGACCACTTGACCAAACAAATGGAGACTCCATTTTCGATCACTTTTTCGAAATGGTGCCAGCATATCGCAATTACGACCAGAACGTCGGATGCTCCATGTTGGTGGTAGCTTTATCGCATGGGGACTCGAACCCCAGACCCTCAGATTAAAAGTCTGATACTCTACCGACCCAACCATCCCACTCGCGTTCTCGACTTTCAGCATAGGCCTAAGTCCCAGTTTTTTTCCTTTACTGTAATGCCCTGACGTCTTTCTCTGAGTGGTCCTATTACTGGAGCTTTGTTCTATTCTATCTACTATTTCGGGACTGCACAAAGCTCTTCTACCAACTCCCTTGGTTGGTCTAAGTCAAGATACGCCTTCACACTGATTCACTCAGATCCTGTTTGAGTTCCTGGAACCCGACAAGATACGGAATCATCACTCCCTAACTAATGCGCCAAAGCCTACTTGCGCATCGATTTCTAACTAAATAGCTTTCCCTTTGTGATTTTTCCGCATTCCCAGCAAGTCCCAAGATCCCAACCCAGATATCCCTCATACATTCCTCTAAAAAAATAAAAAAAATAATAAGGCTCTATCTTGTCCCTTACGTAATCGGCATCTTTCCCTTTCTTCTATCGCCCCGTGATTAGGCTTGGTACCGACTGTCCAGTCGCTCCGTACCCTGAGGAATTATCGCGACCTCGCACGCCAGACTTTTGTTGGACAAGGCTTATTGCTGTTGCTTGGGCCTACGTGGCATCTTCCAACTCACTGGAACCACTAGTATTGTTTTAACAGGGTACTCATTACTCTAAAATAGTATTTCCCCTGCCAAATTTTCTAATTTGTGACAATACCGTGACTTATAAAAAAAATAAAACAACAGAAAAAACTGCTTTCTACAGCCTAATCGCCTTGTAATTCTCATGAAAAAAATGCAACTACGCGCTAAACGTCCCTAAAATATAACTAAACCAACCAAATCTATTCCAAAATAATTTAATTTAATAATACCAATTAAATTCACCCAGCATGTTTTTTTTTTAAATTTTGGTACCTTTAATTCACAATAGGGTAACATTTTACTTCTAAAATTCTTACGTATAAGCGGTATCTATTCTATCTTTTTTTTCTTTTTCTCCTTCCTCAGATTCACTACATAGTGGCCACGTCACCACTACACGTCCGCTCTTGTGTTGGAAGTTCTGTTACTCCCAAGAATTGGGCATTTTCAATCAGCCGAAGCTCACAAGCGGCCCTATCTGCAAGCTTACTCTATGTGGGTGCATTCTATCGCGCACCCTCGTTGCAGCTACAACAAGCCTTTTAAGCCCATAGGCATGCAGTCTCCCATCTTTATTGTATGCGAAGAATATGATCTTTCAACCGTCACACCGGTCAGCTTAATCAAGCTACATACAGACGGCGAAAATAGCATTTTTCATAATCGAAAAACCTATTAAAAAATCCCCCTTGCAGGGTCCTGTGAATCTCTTCCAAAAAAAAAAATAGTTAACCGCCTACGTAAATTTAATCCTGTCCCCTCTTTCAAATTCTACTTGGATTAGACCGACCATTTAATCTTAACCAACCTTCTGTTTTTTTTGTTTTTTTACACTGTTTAAATCTTATTTCTTTCTCTTTACTATTATGATTATTATTTAATTAATTAACAAAACATTTTTTCTTTTATTAATCCTTCTTTCCATACACCCCACAAGCAAGATTCCACCTCCCCATTCTGCGAAAAAAAAATACATGTCACAGAGGAAGAAAATCCTGCACAATACCATTTTAGAACACATCAATTACATAAAAAAAAAATAAATTAAAAAAATACAAAAATATCCTATAAGCAATCACAAAGTCCCATCTTACTAATAACAAAAATCCAAACAACAAAATTTTGTCCACGTCAGCAAAAAAAAAATTCCTCCGAAAAAAAATCGCACAATCAGCGAAAAAGAAAAAAAATCATTTTACAGGACATGACCATTGTCTTTTCATCAACAGTTCATATTGTTTTTTCACTATAAGCACATGAAGTTTCAGTTCAAAATTGCAACAAAAATTATTATTCACAACAAACCTTTTGTGATTGACGTGTTTTTTTTACTAAGGTGACAGGCTCATTTCTGACACACACGCTGTAGCTAATAAGTCATATGTTCTATTTTCTTTTTCTTTTTCTTTCTTTCTTTCCTTCTGTTTTACACTTGCTGTTTAATTCAAAATTAACAATATTTTATCAGTCTGTCTTTCGTTATAGCTGTTTTTTTCCAAGTTATTCTATTGTTTTTCTCACAGAAATTTTTTTTCTTTTCTTTTCTTTTTTTCTCTTTATTATTATTTTTCCTTATTACTCAGCACATAAATCTACCAATATATATAATTTTGATGTGTCTGCTTTTTTCTTGAGAACCATTTCTTTCTTTTTTTTTAATTATTTTTCTAATTACCTAGTGTTTTAACGGACTATCGTTGTGTGTGTGTTGATTTGTATTTCTTTTTTTCTACTCATTTTCTTTCTCTTTTTTTTTCTTCCAGACATTTTATTGTGTTGTATAGTTTTTTTCTTTTTTTTCTTGTCATTAAATCTCCTTTCCCTTTTAAGGACCTGTTTCCACGTCATATTTCTTAAACACAGGTTCGACTTCACATCGATGATGTGACTGAGTCACGAGCACCAAAACGAATGTTATATAGCGGGGTGTCATAAAGGAGATTGTATCATAAAGGGAATAGTGTCAAGAAGGAGATTCGTGTACGTGATCGTCTAGTTTCTAATCTTATTGTTCATGTCTTCGTGGGTGTGTGTTTGTGTACATGCATTTCTTAACATACCTTTTCATTCATGTGTCGTCGGTTGTTCCTCTGGTTTTCATCGTCTCTTGGAGGGGAGCTGGCCTGTTGGATGAAGAATTCACTCCAAGATGATAATTAAGGTTTTATGTTTTTATTCACCTTCCAAAGGTCGACAAAGAATGGAGGTGAACCTTGCTTGCTTGATGGTACTGTCAGCGTCTTCCCCAGCCCAGGGGGGGGACAGCTGAAAAGCCGTCTGTCTTCTTCAACACCCGAAACCAAACTGCAAGAAAGAATCAGCTAACCTCATCACATGACACCACGTCATCTGTTCAGCTGACCCTTCTTCTGCAAACGTGTCCACTGTCCACGTTATTCACCTCTCTCTCTTTCCCTCCCTCTCCCTCTCTCTTTCTCTATTCTCTAATAGAGACACAGAGAGAGAAAATAGAAAGAGTAAGAAAGCCAGAGAGGGGGGAGAGATGCTCTTTAACATGGAGTACTGCTGCCACATCTGGGTTGGAGCTCTAAAAACAGCCGATCCTGCCTTGACAGAGTACAAAATAGACTTCGTGGTTTCGTGGGGGATGCCTTTTTCTCTTCCCTGCAACCTCTCTTTTACAGAAGAGACGTTGCGAGCCTGTCTCTGTTTTATCTTTATTTCCATGGGAAGTGCTCGTCTGAGCTCCATTCTCTGGTCCCCCCTCGCCAATATTTCACGAAAAACACCCGTCTAGCTGAAACCACTGTCAATAATTTTCCCCACTCTTTATCCGTGTCTAAATCAAAACGTAGATTCCATGAACAAAGCTTCTTTCTTAGAACTGCACGCCTGTGGACCCCCCCCCAAAAAAAACAAACAAACAAACAAAAGCCTATGATTTATTTTGGTTCTGAAAACCAACGTTCGATATCTGCATAATTACCGTGTTCTATTTATCATTTCGTTTTTCTCGATGATTGAGTTTTCTTTTTAAAATAAAATATACGAATTAAGTGTTATTTAAAACTCTTAATTCTGAGGTTTATTTCTGAACACATTTTACTGTAATAATATAAGATATTTTTCTTATTACAAAATATTAACATAGATTCATCATTCGATTAACATTGGTTTATTTGTGAACACTTTTACTGCGGACTAAAACGAGTGATGCTCGCATTGCGAATCACGTAATTACTACGATGTTGTAAGCAATGCGTTACGTTTTTACTCGAAAAAAATTTAAACAAAATAACTTTGCGCTTTTCAATTGATTTTCTTATATGTTTACATAGATCATCAATTGTTTACTTGTGAAAAGTTTAAGTGCCGACTTAGACGAGTGAGGCCCACATTGCGAAATACTTACTTTCTATTTTTTTTTCGAAATAATAACGTTACTATTGCACGGATCATGAAGTGCCAGTCATTCTCATTGGTTGTGTAGTTTCATTAAAAACTCTTAAACGAAAACCAAAATGCTCCGAGTACCGTGTTTTATTATGCCTTTTCTGTTTAGAACTTAGTTTTGTTTAAAACTATTACATTTTTTGTATCTTTGTGAAAACATTTTACTATAAAAATAAAACATATACTTTTTAATATAAATCTTAAATTACAATAATCATTTGTTTAATTGTGAAAACGAATGTGGCTGACTTCGAGTATTCATAAAACTACACGTAAATCGTGCCGACAGAGATAGCTCGATAGCTAGCTAGCTAGCTAGCTAGCTAGATAGATAGATAGAGTAAGAGAGAGACCGGGAAGCAGACAGACAGAAAGGAACTAATTGCGAGAGAGAGAGAGAGAGAGAGAGAGAGAGAGAGAGAGAGAGAGAGAGAGAGAGAGAGATATATCGTTTCTCTTACTTGAGTTTGATATCGTCACAAGTTATAGTTAAATGTATATGTTAAATCGTGGTGGTACTTATATTAGATGTTGCTTCGCAAAAACAAAAAAACAAAAACAAACTATTTGTGCATGCTTTAATCTATTTAACTATTATTTAATGTTTTGTTATTGATTTTGGACCTAAATAGGTCACAAACCAAAATATATTGTTTTTTATTATTTACATACCTTACCTTACCGGCTAATTTCTTTCCACCCACACCCACTAAATGGTGTTGCGAAAGCCGTTCTTAACATATAGGTAGGTTAGGGGTATCCATTTCCGATTACCGTTCTTAACATGAGGACGTTCGTGGTTGAACAACAACAACAACAACAACAACAACAACAACAGCAACAACAACAACAACAACAACAACAACAACAACAACACCACCACCACCACTACCACTTCAATTTTTTACGCGGGGAAGAGGAGAAATGCTACCATATGGCAACACCGGTTAACGGGTCCTGCTAGTTATTTATAATTATTATATTATTATTATATTATTATAATTTATCATTTATAATAATAATAAAATTTATATATACGAGGGGCGTGCAATAAGTAATGCCCCTGATCATCTTCCCATAGCAGTAGAGCAAAGAAACTTGGCACAGTTATTAGTCTTTCTCTACATAGGAACCACCCAGAGTTATGCATTTCTCCCATCGTTTGATGCAGCTCTGAAGACCGTTTGGTAGAACACCCCAGGTTGGTCCTCCAACCACGACGTGACTTCAGAAATCAAGGCTGTATCATTTGGGATGGGGGAGGATTTCATAACCACACGCCGGTGCTTCTGATCTGGCGACATGCGAGTTGTACACCGGAGCGTTGTCCTGCAGGAGGAGGGTAACTTGCTGATCTTGCCCGCCTCTTGATTTTGATAGCTTCCCTTAATTGCCTCAAAAGTGAAGCATAATAGGCTCCTGTAATTGTGGTACCCTTTGCCAGGAAATCTGTCATCACTACTCCGTCCTGGTCCCAGAAGACTGAGCATGAGCTTGCCAGCGGAGGGCTGAACCCTTGCCTTCTTTGGAGGTGGTGAGTCCAAGTGCTTCCACTGCATTGACTGGGATTTGGTCTCTGGATCATAGTGATGGACCCTGGTTTCATCCTGTGTAATCAGTCTTTGGAAAAACTTTGACTCATCTTCTTAGAACATCTCTAAATTCATCCTCGAGCACTCGATGCGTTCTCGCTTCTGGAATGGCGTGAGCAACCTGGGAATCCATCTGGCAGACACTTTATGCATATGCAAATGGTCATGAATGATAGTTTTCACAGACCCTGTACTAATCTTGAGAACTTGGGCTATTTGGCGAATAGTAATGCGCCGATCTTCCAAAATGGCAGCCTCAACTTGACGGACAGATGCCTCATCAATGGCAGAAGAGGGAGCGACCAGGTCTGGGAGCTGTTTCCACAGACTTCCAGCCATGTTTGAATTCACGATGCCAGCGTTTTACAAGGTTATATGATGGGGCATTATCACCATAAGTTTCTTTCATTTCATCAAAAGTCTCCTGTGATGTGCGTCCTTTCAAATACAAAAACCAGATCATTGCTCGACATTCAACAGGCTCCATTTCACACCTGACTCAGTTCAAACACCTGTCAAACAGAAACCACGATTAATTCAGAGCTGTAATTTTCCACATCACCCGTAGAGATATAAATCATTGCACATAGAAAATTTCAGCTAGATCAGACAACTGGAAGTGGGTGAGGGGCATTACTTATTGCACGCCCCTCGTATTAATACCGTAGCACTTTTAACGTACGTACACGTTAAAGGTATTACGGTATTAATACATAGATACTTATTACAATATCTATTTTTTGCTTATGTATATATCTATGTAATTCTGATCTATCTATCTATCTATCTATCTATCTATCTATCTATCTATCTATCTATCTTTCTTTCTGCCTATCTATGTATCTTTCTGTCTATCTATCTATCTTTCTGTCTATGTATGTATGTATGTATGTATCTATCTATCTTTCTTTCTTTCTTTCTGCCTATCTATGTATCTTTCTGTCTATCTATCTTTCTGTCTATGTATGTATGTATGTATGTATGTATTTATGTATCTATCTATCTATCTATCTATCTATCTATCTATCTATCTATCTATCTTTGCCACCGGCATAAATATCTCATCCTAAGTTATTATTATTTGGTGATACGGACATCTGTAATTTGGGACTGTCGCATTGATCACGTCGCTTTGATTCAAGCTAGATTTGAAAAGTTGACCATTGATCTTTGATATTTATCGCTTGGCCCATTTCTACCCGATGCCTATTCAGTTCCCAAACACCCTACCCACTCGCCCATCTATTTAACCAATCGGATCTTTGCAATCTTGTATAATCAAAAGAATTCAGTTCTATATCTTTTGTCTGGCGTCAATGTACCGATCGATTGTGATCGTAATCTGATCCTATAAACAATGACGTCGTAAGATTTTTGAGGGGTGGTAGGGGTGTGTGAGGGGTGGGTGGAGGATTTTTCTGTTCATAAAACCTTTAATCGGAGAAATAGGTGTGGTAGTTGATTGCGCAACCCTTGCCTCACAATCACATGCGCAGCTTCCACTACAGGGAATATCCTTTGTCTTTCGAGACTGTATTTGTATTGTTGTAGTACATGAAATAATAAGTTGTTCACTGCATTTTCACAAATAGTGAGAAATAAAAATTCAGTGCAATTAATAGGGTCTGCATTTTTCTGAATCCGTTTTTAGGCTAAAAGTCTCATAAATTTAAACTCAGTAAATGACCACGATTTCAGAAAATATATAAAAGTAATTATTATTGAAATTATGTATTTTTCTTAGGATTGTTTTTTTTTTGGTGTTAAAATTAATAAAATTAATATAAATTCTATATGTTTTATAAATCTTTTCGGTTCTTCATCGAAACATCATAAGGTGAAAAAGAGAATCATTTCAAAATGTACCTGTGAAACGGACGCCTTAAGTCAGTAATTAATGATTCTAATTTTATTATTATTGTAAATTTAGTATATGTACATCTTCCCCCCACACATATATATATATGTATATATATGTATGTATATATATATGTATGTATATATACATGTATGTATATATATGTATGTATATATATGTATGTATATATATATGTATATATATGTATGTATATATATATAATATGTGTGTGAGGACTGTTCTCAACCTATATGTTGAACGAGATTTTGATCTACAGACCTAAAATTTGGTATATAGGGTATTCAGACACGTGGAAAACTTTTTAATCGGTTTTCATCCAGAAAAGTGGCTGCTAAGAAGTCAAAATTGAAAAAATTGATAATTGGCGCGAATCGTTTACATTATGTTTAGAATAAATAGATTTGAAAACACTTTTTAAAGTTCGTGTTTAGCTGGCCTAATGGTTATCGTACTTGACTCACTATCTTTAAGTTTAGGTTTCGCTCTCAGTTATGGTATATTTTTTACTCACGATAATTGAACTGTTTGGAAAAAAAACATAATACTCGAATCCACATTTCTCAGTTTCTTTCTGTTTTTTACTTCATTTTTTAAAAGGAACTCAACGTTATTTTTTTTACCGGGCAACGCCGGATACACCTTCTACTCTATATAATAAAGCTTAACATCAGTGTGTATGTGTGACTGTCTGTAAACGAATAGTCTCCTATATGCGGTTTCTATTATATTATAATAGACTTACCACATATAATAATAGAAGAGGTGGCAATGGTCTGGAATAGGCATGATAATATTACTCCCATCAACATGTGCGGGGCCCATGGGGGAAACACTATGCACGCTCACACCGTTTCACTTTGAGCTACCAAATTTGGCAGAATAACCCACCATGTGGATGATAGGGTCTGAGGGGTTAAACCGCTTACCCTCACCTACGCACGCTCACATCGTTTGATTTACACTCATAGAGTCATCTAATATGGCAGGATTACCCAGCATGGGCTGTGCACGTTCATGCCGTTCATGCCGGTTGAAGTAGAGTAACCGAACTTTCCATGATAATCCCACCATGGGAAGGGAGATGTTTTTACGCATTACATGGTTCACTCACACCTACGAAGATGGGGCCCCATGGAGACCGCTTATAATACTTATACGTTTGTGTCAATAGATATTCCCACTACTGCCCCCTCATGTTCGTTTGAAGGGTTGCTTTGGTTTTGATACCCCAAAAAGTTAAATGTTATCTCTTTACCTCCACATCCCCTTTTCATAACTTTCGTACTTTCATAAATCCAAGACCATTTTTTAACACTCTTTTTAAACCCAGTCAACGACGGGTACTTCTGCTAGTATATATATATATATATATATATATATATATATATATATATATATATATATATATATATATATATATATATATCGTACTTTGGAGTAATTGCGTCAAGTCCTGGGTAATTGCGCCAACTAGCTAAACGTGCTCTTTTGCCAACCATGCATATAAAGAGCACTTTTTTTAGTTGGCGCAATACCCCCAGGATTTGGCGCAATTACCCCAATTGTACGGTATTTATATATATATATATATATATATATATATATATATATATATATGTGTGTGTGTGTGTGTGTGTGTGTGTGTGTGTGTGCGTGTGCGCGTGTGTATGTGTGTTTATGTTTGTGTCTGTGCTTGTGTGTGATAAAGGTTACGTATTTGCTAGCAGGATATAAATACAAAGAATTTCAACTGGGTTTATGCAATAGTACTCAGCACTAAATAAAACAATTATTATTTCGTGTGGATGTAGTATTGGGAATCCCAGCTTAATTGCTGTATAGGTAGTTTTAGAAATAGAAAGTTATCTAAGTATATTTACATTTCTCATCAGCGAGTTGGCAGGGTCACAAAAGGTTAGGTTTAACAGGTATAAACCTAGAGAGAATGCACCGGAAATTATGGGTGACACGGGAATTGTGGTCGTAGGCTTCCGTTTGACGACCACAGGGGCTTAGAATGGTTTAGGCAGCAGAGGAAGCAGATCGGATATTTCAGGTCACTTCCGACAATCAGGGTTCGAGATGATAGGCTTGCCTTGAAATAAAAGATTGAAGCTTCAGTCCATCTTGTTTTCATTAACGAATCTGTCTGCAGTGACCACTCCCCAACGAGATGGCAGACCAGCGACCAGAAGATATCATCCGCTTGCCAACGCAACCAGTTATGTACGCAGTATACATGGCACATACACGTCCCGGAGACTTTCAAGGCAAGAGACGGTGTAAGGATAGGAACACCCCCCACACACATATAACAGTGAACTGCACTTAACATACGTAAGAGCATATATATGTAAGAACACAGACACTTAAATGTAACAAGTACTCGAAACAAGAAACGTAAAAGAGAACGACTAGAAACAGTTTAATAATAATAGTAATAAACAAAATAATAAACAGGACAGCAAATATTTACGGTAACATAAATAGAGATAATGTTTTCTTTGTTTATTTAAAGAGACATACAAATTTCGCCCAAACTTTGTATATGTCTGTATGAATATGCTATATAATTACTGCTTTACAGATTTAAAGATCTCGTAAAATACTATACGCTAAACAGGAATATAGACTATGATAATTTTAATTTCGATTTAAAAGCAAAAAAAAAAAAAGGATAGAGTAAAGGAATAGAGATACAAAAGGATGAGAAACATATTTTTTTAGAAAAAGATGCGGAGATAAAGTTTGGTTAAACAATCAAGTTTCTTTGATATATTGTTAACTATTCCTCGCTTCCAAGTAACAATTACCGGGTATAAGTTCGGCACACTGCCGTCAAAATTAACTAGTCAAAATTCGATACTGCTGTCAAAAACTCACCTCGAAAACCTGTCATTCTACTGTCAAACATTTTAAAGGCCACAACACGACGCACTGCTGACAAAACTTGCTACTCTAACATCCAAATTCAAAATTAACCCAGTCTCTGAAAAAATCAGGCATTTTATTTCAAACCGGAAGCATCTCATTTACGTATAAGCTGACAATCTTGGAAAAGCACCCGTTTTTTTTACGTTTTTCTTTTTGACTGCACGAGACCTTACAGGCCGCACAAAAACAGGTTTGTACGAATTTTTAAGGCATTCAACGACAGAAGAATAACTTTGGTAGTATTTCAGACCACGTATAGTTAAGAAGAAAGTGTGATAGAAACAAGTGTAGGTAAACAATAGAACATTACAAATTAATAAAATGGTTTATGGAGATAATATTTTGATACACGAGACCATTTTTTTACTGTTACAATATTTAAACCCGGCACGTGAAACTAATGGTGAAAACGATAATTCCCACGTCAGAATGAAATTAATCAAAGATTTATAAAAAAATAATTTGATTGGTAAAAGTTTGGAACAATTCCAAACTTTTACAAATATAGTCTGGCAAAAGGTGCCAAGAGTGAAATTTTATGAGTTCAAATACGAATTTTATTTTATTTATTTATTTGTATGAACCTATTAATAAGAGTAACGCAATCCTCTATGTGCCCAGGAGTCAAATACGGTCTAAAATGGAGTACTGTTTTGTCACATCTGGGATGGAGCCCAAAAAAGCACCCTTTTCTGCCTTGACATGATAAAAAACATTCCTTGAAATTTAGTGAGCTTCCCTACTTGCGAATCTGTCTCTCCTCTATCGATACTTTTATGGTAGGTGTTCGACTTAACTCCAATCTATAGACCCTACTAATAAAACGACAACAAATACTCGCTCATCTAAAACAACTAACCACAAATTTTATCGCTTCCTATCTATGCTCAACACTAACCAAAATTTCCATAAGCAGAGTTTCTTACCTAGAGCTATCAGTCTATGAAATACAATATCGTTTGTCTGCTTCCTGGCTGACTATAACATGGTCATCTTCAAGTCTAATGTCAATAGATTTCTATTGAGGCCTCGATTTAGATAATCTAGATCTACCCAAGTTCCACCGTGTCTGCTCTTGCCTCCTCATCTACTCAAAACTTAGCCCTTAACCTCCGGGTCTTAATAAGTGATGACCTTCCGTATATATATATATATATATATATATATATATATATATATATATATATATATATATATATATATATATATATTTATATATTTATATATATATATTTATATATATTTATATATTTACATATATAAGTATTTATATATATTTATATATATATGTATGTATATATATATTTATATATATATATATTTATATATATATTTATATATATATTTATATATATATGTGTATGCATATATATATATATATATAATCAGCATCTGTCTGTCTGTCTGAAGCCGAAACTATACAATTCTACATTCGAAGTCGAAACTATAATATTACGATCTATCTGGAAATTATAATATTACTATCGAATCGAGATTAGTAAATTTTCTCTCATGCCTAAATTATACAATTCTTTATCTGAAGTCAAAACAATAATATTACTATGAACTATTAATGAGGGTGTTGTTATTTTTGTGTTTTAAGCTCAAACTATAAATTACTTAAATATCCAAAACCAAGAGTATACTAATACAACAGTTTCATGATCAGTTCACTTTATTATACTACTAGTTGTATATCCCCGGCGTTCACACATTTGATATTAGCGGACGGAGAGTTAAGTCACATATTATTTAAGATACACCGAATATCCTGACTTCTTACGATTTTCCTGTAAGTGTACCATTTTATGGAAGCTTAACATATATCCATTTTCGTCTATGAAAATTAAATGGGAAATAGCTTTAATAGGAAATAACTCTCATAGCTTTAATAAAGAAACTTACTTCCATTTTAAAAGGAAACTGGCGTTGGCCAATGATAATTGAAATTCAATTAAAATAATTATAAATATAAATTAAGTAAACTTTAAATAATATTTCTAATCAGAACAATGGAAAAAATATGGCAACAAACAATTAATATGATGAAAATAATTACTAAAATAGATTTCCTTTAATGTAATATGCAAATGAGGTTACTCCTTTAATATAGATTTTTATTAAATAAAGCGTATATATAGAAATCAAGCTGGAGTGTAGGTATGTAAACGCCCGTTTCCAGTATGTTCCTTTTGTACATATTAATAAAATTGTGAACAAACACACAGACAAGAATACTTTTTTTATATAGAATCAAGCATAATGTGACGTGCCCCTTTTGAGGTTAGCTTTATTATAAATTAACTTTCAAAAATATTTTATCTCAGATTGCGTAGGAAAACGCGAGGAGGTACGCTCCAGTCCGTATTTAATTGACTTCCTCTATCCAAAAAGCGCACTTTAAATGGGGGTAACAATTATCTACCCATTCCGTACTTAAACACGGCCTATAGGCTTGTGTGTTGTATAAAATAGATATCAAATGGATAGTTAAATTTATTTAACAATCGTCTCTCGTTTTGTTCGTAGGTAAAATTCCTATCTTTACATTATACAGTGTGTGAGGATTGAAGTTTAGATACGTGCTATATATTTAAAGATATTAAGTAATATATAGGGTGTTATGAGACTCTTTTAATGATGTTAACCCCACGTGACATCACATGACTTGGAAAGTAAAAAAAGACAACATTTAATTGTTTTGCTGGCGTGTGTTGAAAATGCACACATGCAAATGTATGCGTGCATGACAGCTGGTAGCAAATTCACAAAATGTTGGGGTCAGGTTGTAAGAATTGATATCGTTGGTAGGTCAGAGATGTTTCAGCTTATATTTTTAACATGAAAAGATAATCAATTCAACATGCATATATATATTCCTTTTTTATTTTAATGAGCAGAATCAAATAATTAATTCAACATGCATATATATATTCCTTTTTTATTTTAATGAGCAGAATCAAATAATTAATTCAACATGCATATATATATTCCTTTTTTATTTTAATGAGCAGAATCAAAGAACGAATAGGTAATATATACAAATTTCAAAAGATTATAATATATATTTAAGTTCATAAGTGTTTATTATCGTTTTCCTATGTATAGATATATCTCGCATACCAAAATCTCAGTAAAAAGAAAAGAAAGACAATTTTATACCAAAGAGAATTTACAGAGTTGAGTGTCTTTCACCATCATTTTTCTTTCATGTCTTTTTTTATAATATATGAAGGGATGTTACTCTGGTCGATTTTCTAGTTTATTTATTATTCTTTCTTTCGGGCGATATATATATATATATTTTATCAAGCTCTAGCGAGATTTCTGAGTTTTCGTATTTAATAGTTCACTTAAAATGATCCGATATGTCTTTATAATTGACAAATGTAAAGAGTAAAAGATAAAACAACTTTTAGTTTTACGTTGGTCAAAAACAGATATGTTTTTCTTTTGATATTTCTCTTTTTACCAGCTGAGTCACATAGATGACGTTGAGACCTTTTCTGCTACTGATTAGCGTTTCAAATTCTTAACGGTAAACTTTTTCCGAAAGAAACACTGGACACGTTTTTTTCTGAATTTTAAATATATCAGCGCTTTTCTTTTCTTCTTTTTTAAAATTGTTCTCTTTGCTGTCGCCGTTGCTGTCATAGTAACGGTTCACTTGGTCGTTCTAACTCCTTCGCGTCTTGAAATTTTAACCATCAGATTTATTTATTTTTATTAATACGATATTGATATGTCTCCATATCGTTACAATAAGTTCTTTTTAACATGGATAAAAAAACTGTCTTCATTTTATAAGACAGTTTCGTACACTTAAAAAGTAAATGAAATATATGAAAACTCGGTACAATCCGAGTTTAATTAAGAAGTTAAACTTTATTCTTTTGATAAAAAGCAAAATAAAGTTAACGCAAGAAACCATATTATTTCTGCAGGCTTGCGTTAGAAATAATGTATGTCCTTCGTTTATTTTATTCAAAATAAAAAAAAAGCGAAATTACATAAAAATTACATAAAATAGAGAATGCATTTATTCAAAATATTTTTGATAAATTAGCATTTAATCTAGAAACATTTACAATAGATTATACACAATTATAGATGGAGACAGTGAGTCTTCTTTCGTGCTGTGATAAATTGCGTTTTTCGTGGGATGTTGAAATATTACAAGGGGGGGGTCGCAAAAAACTGATGCTTCAATTCAATAACAAATTACAACATTTAATTTATAAAAAAGTCCGGTTCGTACACAAACTAAAATACAGGTAAAAACGTCCTTAATTTGTCCTCTCAGAAACTGTCTCCTTCTGAGTTGTTAGTACGGGGTCACATTTTGGAATTTTGTGTTCTACCATCCAGTATTAAATGCGAAACAATATTTTCGGAATTTGAAATACTTAATGCTCAAGCAGTGAGGCGTCAACCTGTCTCTGAAACCAAGGTAAGAAACTTAAAAGCTAGATTAAATGACCTTGCCCATAGCTATGTGAGTGCACTAGTATCCCATTCAGAGTTTAAATGGTGCAGAGAACACGTTACCGTCATTAAAACTCTGCGACATAACAAATCTCTAGCAATAACCATACCAGATAAGGGCTTAGGAGTGGTAGTACTGAATCACCATGACCGTGTCGATAAAATGTCAGTTATACTGAATGACATGGAAAAATGATTAAATTGGGCCCCGTTGATACTCATGATTCCACTGCTTCCTTAGAATGTAAATTCCAGAATAAATAAGTGGGTTGAAAAGTGGTGTACTCCCTTCTGAAATAGCTAGTGAGATCCTACTCTCAAGCTCTATCCGCTCTAGGCTATATGGCTTACCTAAAACTTATAAAACGGATATTACTTTAAGGCCTATTCTTTCCATGGTAGAGTTTGCACAACACAAGGTTGCAAAATCGATCTTTAACATTTTACAGCTAGTAGTGAAATATTATAGTAACTACTGATTAAAAGATTCATTCGAGTTTACTAATTTTATGCAAAATAAAGTTGCCAATAAATTCATGTGCTCCTATGATATTAGCAATTATTAACTTGAATCCTCATTTAAAATACAATAGATTATATACTGATTTTTATATCGTAGTCAGATATCACCTCCTTCCATTCCTGAAAGGATATTTATTGAGCTAATGAAATTTGCCACAGCACCTGTTGAATTCAGTTTCAACAATATAATTTATAGGAAAATAGATGGCGTGTTCAGGGGTTCAGTCCTTGGAACAATAATGGAGAATATATCTGTGGGTTTCTATGAAAAACAATTGTTATCCGGACCCATAAAACTGCTAGACTACTTTCGATATGTAGACGACACATTTTGCCTATTCAATAACCAAAACAGAAGCAAACAGATTCTTCACTTTACTTAACAGAATGCATCCCGTGTATACCTATGAGGGAGAAAGTAATTCTACTTTAGCCTTCCTTGATGTATTTATCACGAAAACTCCAAGTTATCTTACACCAATTTAACGTAAACTAACGTCTACGGAGCTGTATACACGTTGGGGTTTATTCTGCCCTAACAAATGAAAGTATAATTTAATTTGGACTTTAACACATCGTGCACTCATTATTTGGTCACAATCAAAATTTGATGAAGAACTACAAACGATCACTAATACTTTGCCCCATAATTGGTACTGTCTTGATATGATTAACACCCTCATAAAAAGAAAAAATAAACAATTTTTCTCAAATAAAGACTAAGATGACGGCTAAATGTCCAATTTACATTTGTTTACCTTGGTTAGGGACAATAAGTGAAAAATTCGCCAAACAGATTAGCTCAGCTGTTGAACATTGCTATTTTGCCTCTAATGTACGTGTTGTGTTTTCGACGAAACCATTATTGTCATTCTATCGAAATGGCGTTCTGCTCCCCCATATCATTTGAACAATGTAATTTATCAATTTAAATATTGTGGCAGTGCCAACGACGTTGGCAGAACGACACTTAGGTCAGATGGTCGCGTTCAACAACATGTACCCGGCAAAATCAGGAATGAAATCTACTGACCAACGGATGTTTTGTGTAATACGTATGGTTCTGCTATAACGGACCATTTGCTTAAAAACCTGCGATGTGCAATGAATTTCAGAAGTGACTCATTTTCTATTCTAAGTCATTCGTTATTTTAACCTAAGGTCTTGGAGACTATTCACGTCCGTTTAAAGAGACCTTCTCTTTGTAAACAAAAGGCATGTCTTTTGGGTCTGCAGGTGATTAGTCTCTTAGGCGTTTCCTCTCCATTGTATAATTATTAGAACGATAGATTTATTTTAGTCGTTCCCCTATTTTGTTCTTTCCGATAGTTGGATTTTATTTTTGTTGTTCCCTAACTTGAATTCATTTCCCTATACAAAAACAAAAACAAAACAAAAAACACAACAAAAAACAAAAAACAAAAGAAAAACAAAACAAAAAACTAAAAGGAAAAGCACAAAAGCACAAAAAACAAAACAAACAAGAAAGGGGAATAACAGAAAAAACAAAAAACAAAAAAAACAAAAAAATTAAAAAAATAAAAAATACAAAAAACACAAAAACAAAACAAACAGACAAAAAAAACACAACACAAAACAAAAAAACAAAACAAAGGAAACCAAAACCAAAACAAAACAAAACCCATAATTCGGCTTTGAGTAGTGAAGGCGAAACCCGGTCGGCTTACTCTACCCCTTTATTTATTTCATTTTTTTAAAACCTTCAATAAATGTTTTCTCTCCGCCCTTCTCTTCATGCTGGATACAAAAAATTCAGTCTTCTTTTTTTAACTGGTATAATAATGTTTTGTACCCCTATATATATATATATATATATATATATATATATATATATATATATATATATATATATATATACTAGCAAAAGTACCCGTTGTTGACTGGGTTCAAAAACAGCCTACAGAAAATGAAATCCGATTTATGAAAGTATGATAAATTATGAAAAGGAAGGGTTGTAAATTCGGGTTGAATTTGGCGTATCAAAACCAAAGCAAAATATCATGAAAGTAAAAATAAAATAGATAAACGCCATAATTTATTATACTATACCTGTTCACACTGAAACACTTATCACAATATTCTGTGGATCTATATTAAAAATCTTGTTAAACTTTGTGACATATTTCAATTCTATGGAGGTCAGGTGCGAACGAACACCCCATAATTTTATTATACTATATTTTTTTCAAACAGAAACATAATTATCAAAGTATAATTACGCAGATAGATATGAACTGTCTTTATTAAAATTTGTGCCTATTTCCATTCTATGGAGGCTAGACGCGAACGCAGACCTCAAAATTTTAATGAACCACCGTTCTGCCAGATCAAACACACCCATTCCTGTGTCTCGATACATTTATCATTATATGTAATCAGTTTTTTAAACTAGTCAACCATATAGGACCCTATTCGTGACCACACACACACACACACACACACACACACACACACACACACACACACACACACACACACACACACACACATTCAGCTTTACATTCTGACGAGTTATTTACGGGCGTCGATTCCATGGTCGAGTGGGAGAACTACCGACTGTCAACACGACGGTTCTAGGTTAAATCCTTAGCTTGGGAGAGATGCTAGTCTAGCGGCACTGATAAGTTATGATACAACGAAACAGGACTGTATGTCGATGACTACAAATATATATATATATATATATATATATATATATATATATATATATATAATTACAACACTTTAATGCTCAATTCAGTTTATTATATTAGATTTTCAGACTAATGACCTTTCAGTGCTCAATTAAAAAATCAGACTGTAATTTAGTATATGTTCTGTTTTCATCATACCGTCATCCCAAGCATTACCCACTTTTTTGATTGAAAGTGTAATATCTGGTATGATGTTAGTATTATACTATTCTCCCATGCGTTGTATCCGCTTTTTGAGTAGTGCAGTATTTGTTCGTGTTTCATATATAGTTAGTAGCAAAAAGTATGAGACCGAAGGGAGCATACTATTGCTAGTATTTATATATTTTCGATTTTCGAAATTTACTTCTGACTAAAAATTGTCGGTGATAGTTAGAATAAAAACGTTGCCTTCCAGTCTTTAGCCACAGACTACGTGCAAGTACAACAGCAGGTCGGTAGAAAATAGGTATTAAGTCTCGATCGCTTCGAGAGCTTAAACATGAGTTGAATCAACCTCTGAACTGAGGAGATCATATCAGAGAGCAACATATTCTATGTAGTTCCGCAGAGGAAGCGCATACTTAATTGATTCCTTCAGGTAATTTCTCTGTTTAAATATTTGAACTTCACAACGGAAGGCAACTCTTTGAACGGTGGCAGCCGTTTCCGCTGATATTTTTCTTAAAGTATATTGACAGCAAGGCGGTCATTCGATTACCTGCGGCGGTGATAAATTCGAAATTAGCAAGCTATATAATTGTGTGTGTCGATGAAAAGCAGAAAAGAGCCCGGGGATTTTTGTACCTGTACAAATATGATAGTAGCAAGAAGTGTGCAGACTGAAGTTGAATTTACGTAGGCAGATAGTCAGTGCTATTTAACCTGAACTATTTAAGATGACGATTAAAAAGCGTTGGTCCATATCGTTTAAAATAAAACATGTAATTCAATAGAATTTATTTGCAAAGACAACTATTTATAATTATTGGTTTCTTCGGACTACTGTTCTCACCTTGAGTGTTATTTTCATAATATTTCGGTCAATGAAACCTCTGACCTACTTCATTTTTCCTTATTTGCATTACAGTAAACTAGTAGCATGCCATATCGTTCCACCAGTGTTATTATATAATCTATCTATCTATCTATCTATCTATCTATCTATCTATCTATCTATGCACAAAAGGGTGTTCCAAAAATAATGCCTTCTATTTTATATATCAAAAAGTTGAAGGACTACAAAGACGAAAGTAGTATCATAAAAATGAGCTATCTTTTGTGCTCCAGAATTTATTTTTCTACATATTCATCACCATTCAAAATAGTGAACTAGAGCCTTGATGCCAGAGGCTGTCGAGGCGGTCCATTTTTAATGGCTGGGATTATATATATATATATATATATATATATATACATATATATATAATGAGTAAATGGTAAATGCTAAAAAAACTGAAAAAGTGCTCAATACTGCTGTAGAGCAAAATATGTTTTTATTACCGTTTTTTGATCTGCTTAGTTACATATGTTTCCACTACCAGAATCTAATTAACGATCCGATGGATTTTCAGACTTGTCTGCCAAGTATGAAGAATCTATCGGATCGTTAATTGGATTCTGGTTGTGAAAACATATGTAACTAAGCAGAAACGGCAATAAAAACGCGCAAACGCATATATATATATATTTATGTATATATATATATATATATATATATATATATATATATATATATATATATTGGATAAATGCTGCCCATTTAATACGTCTTTCAGACGGCCGAACAAAATCGAAGTCTGACACTGCCAAGTCGGACAATAACGTGGATGAGACAGCACCGTCGAGCTGAACGCTGTCACACATTCTGTGGTTATCAAAATTGTGTGGCCTGGCGTTGTCGCGTTGCAAACAGAATGTTAACTTTTTCTCTGTCCTCTCACGGGCAATCCGAAGCTTCAGCTCTGTCAACGTTTCAACGTAACTTCCAAAGTTAACAGTCAACCCTCGTTTCAAGAAATGCAGGAGGCTGGTCTCCTTTATATCCCAAAAGACATTGCGCCTAACTTTGCCTACAACTGTCTACGTCGTAAACTTGTTCTTTGCTAGAAAGCGTGATTGGTGCCGTTCGGTTCGTAGTGGTGACGTCACGTCTTGTCACTAATGATTATGTGTTGTCCAAGAATGCATCACCATCGGTTTCGTACTTATTCAGTAAGTCCTGACAGACATCCCATTGGTGTTTCTTTTAGGACCCAGCACGCACTTTACTGTATCCTAGGGTTGACAACATCGTTTCCAGTACAGTAAAACCCACACTCAACTCTACAAACATTTCATTTATCGTTCTCCACCGATCAGCGTGAATGAGTTGGTCGAGGCGCCCAGTGTTTTCTTAGGTGGTTCCTATGCATGGCGCCAGAAGTTAGTCACTCACATGTCTGTTGCCACTCTGAAATCGTCGGACTCATTTCAGAACTGTGCTGACATCAACTGCACTAGCTTAGTAAATAAAACTGGCGTTGCTGAATGTTGATCGGTTTAATTTTCCTCTGCATGAGGGGAATTAACTGACACATCTCTGCTTCTGACGCACGTGTATGATAGGGATTGTTTTCCCGGAGTTTCACACCGTAAATATCTATAAACAGAGAGGTGAAATATTTACGTCATGAATGCATGAATTACGTCATTGTGACAATACAATTTGTGATACCCTCTGATCTATTCGGGTGGAATGAAAATACGGAAACATTACTTTTGGAACGACCCTCGAATATATATTATGTGATTCGAAGTTTCCTACAGAGAAAACGTGATCATAAGACAAAAATGTAATCTTTACTTATATATAAAATGCACTTTGTGTGTGTGTCTGTTTGTCTCTGTGTGTTTCTGTTCGTTCCCAATAGATTGTAAAATAGCTGGGTTAATTTTTTCTAAAAATTTCACAAAAATATAAAATATGTATCTGGAAGTGTTCTTAGATAGAGTTTATATCGAAATGCCTCTGGTAAGTATCGAAAATCGATAATCAGAAGAATCTAATTAAAGAAGGAATATTCCGATTTTGACCCAAGGTTAACATCCTTATCCAGCCTAGCATCACAAGTACATCTGAGAAGTTGTATCAGAGACAAGCAGAGGGCCCCGTGTATAAAATCAACAGTAGCTTATTTGATAAGACAGAGGCGTTTTCGAAATGGACGTTTCTGTTAAGAGCACAATTGAACCATAATACTGTAATAACTTGACTTTTGCATTATCAAATTTATTTCAAGTCAGTATATAAAACATATTTTGTAAAATCAACAGTAGATTGTCTACAGTACAATGTAGACTACAATGCATTGAGGACTAATTCTATGCAAGGAAGCATGTAAATATTTCTTTTCGATGCACCTCGGTTGGTTCCCGACGAAAGCAGGCGATCGATTGATTTAAATGAAAATAGTCGATTGACAGATTACGATGACATTAAACTTATTGAAATTGTGGAACATTCGTTGATTCTCATTTAATGCTGGGAAACGCTGCGTTTATTTATAAACCGTTTATATATATATATATATATATATATATGGCTATTAAGCTACACAGAATATTCTGCGTTTTATTCTCGTGAGAATTCGTAAGGCTTAACTTACTCTACCTATGTATTGAGCACTGTTGAAGGAAATACTGAAAATTTACGCATAAAATAACTTCGTATATTAATTTATGTGATTAAATGAGCAATCATATATATATATATATATATATATATATCTATATATATAGGCATATTTATATATATATATTATTTACTCACTATAAGTAGTCCCACAGGTCACCATAAAAGATGTATCGTTGAGAACAACCTGTGGTGCTCTCTGGAATCTGAGTGACAGCAAGATTTTGCAGATTTCCAGTACTCGTCACCTCTTCCGATAACCTTTGCAGTTGATTGCTGATTTCTCGTTAGCAGCGACCTTTCGTCTTCACTGGAATATGGGTAGCAATAAACCTCCCAAAGGCCCTCGTCTTCTTTGCACTCATCCAGCGGAGGTCTTGCTAGTGGTTTTGCTCCTCGGTATTTACATCCTCCTTGAGCCTCACTTATTGGTGTGGCGCTAGTTTTTGAATACACACACAAAAAGGTGGACTGAAGGCAAGGACAGAGGGGTGGTTAATTTACTATTTTACAGTTTCAGTTTTCATGATTCAATGTGATGTTCCCTTGTGTTTTACACATATAGCAGTTTCTATATGTCCGAATTGTGCCTGAAACACATGTCTGTTAGTCTCCGTATTTAATGGCTTTTCTTTATACATCAGCAGTTTTCATTATTGTTATACATTGTATTTTTTTCAGTTATCCCTCAGATTCCAATCTTTCCCGGTCCTGCATATGACCTTAAACTATATCCGATGGTGAGGCCCCAGCTTGCAGGCCTTGGGGAGTGTGGAGCCACCCTTTAATTGCCATTGCTCCCAGGTCCACTCTGACCCAAAGTGGCAGTACCTGTTAGGGTCCCAACTATGGGTTAAATAGAATACGACTTTAAAAAAACGAATATACTATATTAAAAAAATCGTTCTTCAACATCACCAGATTCGGCATTAAATAACCTGAAAAGGGTTGATATGCTGTAAAACAAAAACAATCAACCAATCTTTCCCATTCATTTTCAAAGTTTTCTATATTATTATTAATATCATCATCATCATCATCATCATCATCATCATCATCATCATCATCATCATCATCATCATCATCATGTGTTGATACTTTGATCTCAATTATATGTAATAAAACTCATATCTTCTTTTCTCAAGACATCTCTTAGCAATCTTATCAGAATTTTCTCAGAACATTTTTCTATGGAATACTTATTTACTTATCCTTTGTAGTTTTGGTTTGTTTTATCTTTAAATAAATATTCCACAATATTTCACATTGGAACTGAAACTCAGTTACATTTTTTCCGTTTTCCTTTAGGCTAAAAAGATATTATTTTCTTCCAAGAACACAGTGCACTTAGACTTGCACAATAAAATTATAACACACACACACACACACACACACACACACACACACACACACACACACACACACACACACGCACGATTATTTTTTATACCTACGGACACTAGTGTTTTATGCTTTCACAATCATCGGTGCAGGAAATGACGATTTCTGCTGGTCGAAGGATTCGAACCCCGCCACGAAGTCACTATGGACTCCGTTCGTAAAGAACGTTAATTCTTTTTTCAATTATCAAGTCAAATACAGACATAACGTTATTAAGACTCCTTTGCAACCCAGCGTGATCCTCCGCTCGACTTACCCCTCTCCCCCCTCAACGGAGTTATTATTTTTTTAAACATTTATTAGAGTAGAAAGTGATGTAATCGGAAATAGCCTTTTTATTTCTGAGAAACAGTGCTCAACATTTATTTCTTCAAGAGGTGAAATAAATAGAAATTATATAGGTCGTTAGTCCGTGTCGTTAACCACTTGACTACCCTCACCTCCCAGAAAACAATAAAAAGTACAATCAGGAATAGTGTACGATCGTTTCAGATATACCGTATTTATCTAAATACTAGCTGTTTTTCTTGGAACATGTACCTATTTACTATGCCTCCCCACGGGACAGAGTTAGACACCAGGGTCATTTTTTAACGTGGAGAAAAGGTACAAAAATAAAAAATTGTCTCAGTTGTGAAGGACTGATCCTCCACAGAAAGAGAACAAGAAATGGAAGTGCAGCATCTGAAGAACAGATACTACACTTTGATGTAAATCAACTCATATTAATTGATGAAATACATTCATCCCACATTTAATCTATTATATTTATAGAGGACTAAGTTCCTCATATTGAGCTGGTTTTATGAATGCAGGCTTCAGAACCACTGGTGTGAAATTCATATCTCTTACCATTCTTCCTAAGTAGCAACTATTAATTTATTTACCTTTTCAGGTTCTCTGGCTCTGATTTCAGAGGGAAGAAACTATTAGAGTAGAAAGCTTTCTAGCATTTACATAAACAATGAAGAGTTGGGATTTTGTTGTTAAACAAGTTTATCGGGGATATGTACGTTGAGGGGGCACAAGTGCAATAAGTTCATCAGAACACATTCCATTAAAATACTTGTAAAACAGGCACAGGGATGCAACATTGCAGCGATGAGACAGAGTTGACAAAGTGGGACCTATTAGATTGAAAAACATCTTTTTCACCCTATCCAAGAGGGAAAGACTAGTGGTAGATGCACCAGTGATTTAGGTGTGTTCTTGTTATATTCACGTTACATAAGTAGGCTCATATATATATACATATATATATATATATATATATATATATACATATATATATACACATATATATATATATACACATATATATATATACACATATATATATACACATATATATACACACATATATATATATATATATATATATATATATATAAAAGTGAACGTGTCTGTGTGTCTGTACATTTCTCTACGCAATATCTTTGACAATTTTAAGTCTACAGACTCGAAATTTGATATACAGGGTACTGAGATTTGGAAAAATCTATGTGATCGGTTTTCGGCCAAAAATTTGGCTGTTAAGGGGTTAAAGTTCAATGATTTGACTTTTAAGAACTCTACCAAAGTCCTCCGACAATTTTGGGTGTAAACACGTGAAATTTTAGATATAGGTTCCTTGGACATGGATCTAACTTAATAACTTGATTTGAGCGTAAAAAAAATAAATATTAAGGGGTCATAATAGGGGTCAAAATTAAAAAAAAATTGACCTCTGCGGCCTCTACCAAATTACTCAGACAATTTCTGGTCTAAACATTTGAAATTTTACATAAAGTGTATTCAAAGATAGAGCAATCTTTTTCATCGGTTTGGGTCGAAAATTTTTAGTTACCAGTATATGAATGTATGTATGTATGTATGTTTGCATGTGTGCATAAAACTTTCGACAAAGGCGACGGATTTTATCAGTATCGTTTTAAAGTTCGACTTATCATACGACAAATATCGAACAATTGTCAAAAACATTAATATCTTCACCTTCAACTGGGCCCCTTTTCTGCAGGAGGTCGCTTTGTCGCCAATATTTTTGAAAGTTATCCTCTTCTTTTGATTGTCTAGCCTTAATTTAAACATGAGTCACTTCAGGTTTGGCGCTGGTCGTAACCACAAAGACGTCAGGTTTTTTTCCCGTTCTTTTCCTCCTTTGCGATACGAGTTCGAGCCTGCCTTCCTATTAGTTTTAGTAAACAACAGTTTTATTCTCAAATATACTACTTATAATCATAAACTTCACATACGTGAATCATTACTAATTAAAGCTAAAAGGAAAAGTATTAATAAAATAAATTTCAATAAAAGCGATAATTGAACAAAGTGACAGACATATTTAACGTATTTAATAACAAGTGATTTATTAATAATCATAAAAACGACAATTCTATGTACGTTCTAAATTCAGTTTTGCACTTAATTATCCCTTACAATGGATTCAAATAAATCAGAAAATACTTGGGGCATCTGTGACTATGGCAACTATATCAGCCAGTTTTACATGAAGTTAAAAGAAAAGTTAATAAGAAAATTAAAAAGGATCAAAACAAAAATATGTAGACAGAGATTGCATTATTTAATGATACATGCTTCAAGGAAAGAATACTGCTTACTTATACATATTTCATATATATAAACATATACATAAATATAGTAAATAATGGGCGATCATCAATTCCTCCACTATACGACAATCTTGAAGTTGTTTGCACGGCAATCGAGAAGGCTAACCTGCTTACATAGTACATAGTATCATAAAAAACAGACACCTCATCTCATCACGGCTGTACTATTAAAAAAAAAATCCTGATCTAAACACGGCTGTACTATTAAAAATAAATCCTGATCTAAACACCACTGTACTATTAAAAAAATCCTGATCTCATCACGGCTGTACTATCAAAAAAATCCTGATCTCATCACGGTTGTACTATTAAAAAAATCCTGATCTCATCACCGTTGTACTATTAAAAAAATCCTGATCTCATCACAGCTGTACTATTAAAAAAATCCTGATCTCATCACGGCTGTACTATTAAAAAATCCTGATCTCATTACGGCTGTACTATTAAAAAAATCCTGATCTCATCACAGCTGTACTATTAAAAAAATCCTGATCTCATCACGGCTGTACTATTAAAAAAATCCTGATCTCATCACAGCTGTACTATTAAAACAATCCTGATCTCATCACGGTTGTACTATTAAAAAAATCCTGATCTCATCACGGCTGTACTATTAAAAAAATCCTGATCTCATCACGGTTGTACTATTAAAAAAATCCTGATCTAATCACGGTTGTACTATTAAAAAAATCCTGATCTCATCACGGTTGTACTATTAAAAAAATCCTGATCTCATCACGGTTGTACTATTAAAAAAATCCTGATCTCATCACGGCTGTACTATTAAAAAAATCCTGATCTCATCACGGTTGTACTATTAAAAAAATCCTGATCTCATCACGGCTGTACTATTAAAAAAATCCTGATCTCATCACAGCTGTACTATTAAAAAAATCCTGATCTCATCACGGCTGTACTATTAAAAAAATCCTGATCTCATCACAGCTGTACTATTAAAACAATCCTGATCTCATCACGGTTGTACTATTAAAAAAATCCTGATCTCATCACGGCTGTACTATTAAAAAAATCCTGATCTCATCACGGCTGTACTATTAAAAAAATCCTGATCTCATCACAGCTGTACTATTAAAAAAATCCTGATCTCATCACGGTTGTACTATTAAAAAAATCCTGATCTCATTACGGCTGTACTATTAAAAAAATCCTGATCTCATCACAGCTGTACTATTAAAAAAATCCTGATCTCATCACGGCTGTACTATTAAAAAAATCCTGATCTCATCACAGCTGTACTATTAAAACAATCCTGATCTCATCACGGTTGTACTATTAAAAAAATCCTGATCTCATCACGGCTGTACTATTAAAAAAATCCTGATCTCATCACGGTTGTACTATTAAAAAAATCCTGATCTAATCACGGTTGTACTATTAAAAAAATCCTGATCTCATCACGGTTGTACTATTAAAAAAATCCTGATCCCATCACGGTTGTACTATTAAAAAAATCCTGATCTCATTACGGCTGTACTATTAAAAAAATCCTGATCTCATCACGGTTGTACTATTAAATAAATCCTGATCTCATCACGGCTGTACTATTAAAAAAATCCTGATCTCATCACAGCTGTACTATTAAAAAAATCCTGATCTCATCACGGCTGTACTATTAAAAAAATCCTGATCTCATCACAGCTGTACTATTAAAACAATCCTGATCTCATCACGGCTGTACTATTAAAAAAATCCTGATCTCATCACAGCTGTACTATTAAAACAATCCTGATCTCATCACGGTTGTACTATTTAAAAAATCCTGATCTCATCACGGCTGTACTATTAAAACAATCCTGATCTCATCACGGTTGTACTATTAAAAAAATCCTGATCTCATCACGGTTGTACTATTAAAAAAATCCTGATCTCATCACGGTTGTACTATTAAAAAAATCCTGATCTCATCACGGTTGTACTATTAAAACAATCCTGATCTCATCACGGTTGTACTATTAAAAAAATCCTGATCTCATCACGGTTGTACTATTAAAAAAATCCTGATCTCATCACGGTTGTACTATTAAAAAAATCCTGATCTCATCACGGTTGTACTATTAAAAAAATCCATATCTCATCAAGCTGTACTATTAAAAAAATCCTGATCTCATCACAGCTGTACTATTAAAAAAATCCTGATCTCATCACAGCTGTACTATTAAAAAAATCCTGATCTCATCACAGCTGTACTATTAAAAAAATCCTGATCTCATCACGGTTGTACTATTAAAAAAATCCTGATCTCATCACAGCTGTACTATTAAAAAAATCCTGATCTCACCACGGTTGTACTATTAAAAACATCCTGATCTCATCACGGTTGTACTTTTAAAAAAATCCTGATCTCATCACGGCTGTACTATTAAAAAAATCCTTATCTCATCACAGCTGTACTATTAAAAAAATCCTGATCTCATCACGGCTGTACTATTAAAAAAATCCTGATCTCATCACAGCTGTACTATTAAAACAATCCTGATCTCATCACGGCTGTACTATTAAAAAAATCCTGATCTCATCACAGCTGTACTATTAAAACAATCCTGATCTCATCACGGTTGTACTATTTAAAAAATCCTGATCTCATCACGGCTGTACTATTAAAACAATCCTGATCTCATCACGGCTGTACTATTAAAAAAATCCTGATCTCATCACGGCTGTACTATTAAAAAATCCTGATCTCATCACGGCTGTACTATTAAAACAATCCTGATCTCATCACGGTTGTACTATTAAAAAAATCCTGATCTCATCACGGTTGTACTATTAAAAAAATCCTGATCTCATCACGGTTGTACTATTAAAAAAATCCTGATCTCATCACGGCTGTACTATTAAAAAAATCCTGATCTCATCACGGTTGTACTATTAAAAAAATCCTGATCTCATCACGGTTGTACTATTAAAAAAATCCTGATCTCATCACGGTTGTACTATTAAAAAAATCCATATCTCATCAAGCTGTACTATTAAAAAAATCCTGATCTCATCACAGCTGTACTATTAAAAAAATCCTGATCTCATCACAGCTGTACTATTAAAAAAATCCTGATCTCATCACAGCTGTACTATTAAAAAAATCCTGATCTCATCACGGTTGTACTATTAAAAAAATCCTGATCTCATCACAGCTGTACTATTAAAAAAATCCTGATCTCACCACGGTTGTACTATTAAAAACATCCTGATCTCATCACGGTTGTACTTTTAAAAAAATCCTGATCTCATCACGGCTGTACTATTAAAAAAATCCTTATCTCATCACAGCTGTACTATTAAAAAAATCCTGATCTCATCACGGCTGTACTATTAAAAAAATCCTGATCTCATCACAGCTGTACTATTAAAACAATCCTGATCTCATCACGGCTGTACTATTAAAAAAATCCTGATCTCATCACAGCTGTACTATTAAAACAATCCTGATCTCATCACGGTTGTACTATTTAAAAAATCCTGATCTCATCACGGCTGTACTATTAAAACAATCCTGATCTCATCACGGCTGTACTATTAAAAAAATCCTGATCTCATCACGGCTGTACTATTAAAAAATCCTGATCTCATCACGGCTGTACTATTAAAACAATCCTGATCTCATCACGGTTGTACTATTAAAAAAATCCTGATCTCATCACGGTTGTACTATTAAAAAAATCCTGATCTCATCACGGTTGTACTATTAAAAAAATCCGGATCTCATCACGGTTGTACTATTAAAAAAAATCCTGATCTCATCACGGCTGTACTATTAAAAAAATCCTGATCTCATCACGGTTGTACTATTAAAAAAATCCTGATCTCATCACGGTTGTACTATTAAAAATCCTGATCTCATCACGGCTGTACTATTAAAAAAATCCTGATCTCATCACGGTTGTACTATTAAAAAAATCCTGATCTCATCACGGTTGTACTATTAAAAAAATCCTGATCTCATCACGGTTGTACTATTAAAAAAATCCTGATCTCATCACGGTTGTACTATTAAAAAAATCCATATCTCATCAAGCTGTACTATTAAAAAAATCCTGATCTCATCACAGCTGTACTATTAAAAAAATCCTGATCTCATCACAGCTGTACTATTAAAAAAATCCTGATCTCATCACAGCTGTACTATTAAAAAAATCCTGATCTCATCACGGTTGTACTATTAAAAAAATCCTGATCTCATCACGGTTGTACTATTAAAAAAATCCTGATCTCACCACGGTTGTACTATTAAAAACATCCTGATCTCATCACGGTTGTACTTTTAAAAAAATCCTGATCTCATCACGGCTGTACTATTAAAAAAATCCTGATCTCATCACGGTTGTACTATTAAAAAAATCCTGATCTCATCACAGCTGTACTATTAAAAAAATCCTGATCTCACCACGGTTGTACTATTAAAAACATCCTGATCTCATCACGGTTGTACTTTTAAAAAAATCCTGATCTCATCACGGCTGTACTATTAAAAAAATCCTGATCTCATCACGGTTGTACTATTAAAAAAATCCTGATCTCATCACAGCTGTACTATTAAAAAAATCCTGATCTCATCACGGTTGTACTATTAAAAAAATCCTGATCTCATCACAGCTGTACTATTAAAAAAATCCTGATCTCACCACGGTTGTACTATTAAAAACATCCTGATCTCATCACGGTTGTACTTTTAAAAAAATCCTGATCTCATCACGGCTGTACTATTAAAAAAATCCTGATCTCATCACGGTTGTACTATTAAAAAAATCCTGATCTCATCACAGCTGTACTATTAAAAAAATCCTGATCTCACCACGGTTGTACTATTAAAAAAATCCTGATCTCATCACGGCTGTACTATTAAAAACATCCTGATCTCATCACGGTTGTACTTTTAAAAAAATCCTGATCTCATCACGGCTGTACTATTAAAAAAATCCTGATCTCATCACGGTTGTACTATTAAAAAAATCCTGATCTCATCACAGCTGTACTATTAAAAAAATCCTGATCTCACCACGGTTGTACTATTAAAAAAATCCTGATCTCATCACGGCTGTACTATTAAAAAAATCCTGATCTCATCACAGCTGTACTATTAAAACAATCCTGATCTCATCACGGTTGTACTATTTAAAAAATCCTGATCTCATCACGGCTGTACTATTAAAACAATCCTGATCTCATCACGGCTGTACTATTAAAAAAATCCTGATCTCATCACGGCTGTACTATTAAAAAATCCTGATCTCATCACGGCTGTACTATTAAAACAATCCTGATCTCATCACGGTTGTACTATTAAAAAAATCCTGATCTCATCACGGTTGTACTATTAAAAAAATCCTGATCTCATCACGGTTGTACTATTAAAAAAATCCTGATCTCATCACGGCTGTACTATTAAAAAAATCCTGATCTCATCACGGTTGTACTATTAAAAAAATCCTGATCTCATCACGGTTGTACTATTAAAAAAATCCTGATCTCATCACGGTTGTACTATTAAAAAAATCCATATCTCATCAAGCTGTACTATTAAAAAAATCCTGATCTCATCACAGCTGTACTATTAAAAAAATCCTGATCTCATCACAGCTGTACTATTAAAAAAATCCTGATCTCATCACAGCTGTACTATTAAAAAAATCCTGATCTCATCACGGTTGTACTATTAAAAAAATCCTGATCTCATCACAGCTGTACTATTAAAAAAATCCTGATCTCACCACGGTTGTACTATTAAAAACATCCTGATCTCATCACGGTTGTACTTTTAAAAAAATCCTGATCTCATCACGGCTGTACTATTAAAAAAATCCTTATCTCATCACAGCTGTACTATTAAAAAAATCCTGATCTCATCACGGCTGTACTATTAAAAAAATCCTGATCTCATCACAGCTGTACTATTAAAACAATCCTGATCTCATCACGGCTGTACTATTAAAAAAATCCTGATCTCATCACAGCTGTACTATTAAAACAATCCTGATCTCATCACGGTTGTACTATTTAAAAAATCCTGATCTCATCACGGCTGTACTATTAAAACAATCCTGATCTCATCACGGCTGTACTATTAAAAAAATCCTGATCTCATCACGGCTGTACTATTAAAAAATCCTGATCTCATCACGGCTGTACTATTAAAACAATCCTGATCTCATCACGGTTGTACTATTAAAAAAATCCTGATCTCATCACGGTTGTACTATTAAAAAAATCCTGATCTCATCACGGTTGTACTATTAAAAAAATCCGGATCTCATCACGGTTGTACTATTAAAAAAAATCCTGATCTCATCACGGCTGTACTATTAAAAAAATCCTGATCTCATCACGGTTGTACTATTAAAAAAATCCTGATCTCATCACGGTTGTACTATTAAAAAAATCCTGATCTCATCACGGCTGTACTATTAAAAAAATCCTGATCTCATCACGGTTGTACTATTAAAAAAATCCTGATCTCATCACGGTTGTACTATTAAAAAAATCCTGATCTCATCACGGTTGTACTATTAAAAAAATCCTGATCTCATCACGGTTGTACTATTAAAAAAATCCATATCTCATCAAGCTGTACTATTAAAAAAATCCTGATCTCATCACAGCTGTACTATTAAAAAAATCCTGATCTCATCACAGCTGTACTATTAAAAAAATCCTGATCTCATCACAGCTGTACTATTAAAAAAATCCTGATCTCATCACGGTTGTACTATTAAAAAAATCCTGATCTCATCACAGCTGTACTATTAAAAAAATCCTGATCTCACCACGGTTGTACTATTAAAAACATCCTGATCTCATCACGGTTGTACTTTTAAAAAAATCCTGATCTCATCACGGCTGTACTATTAAAAAAATCCTGATCTCATCACGGTTGTACTATTAAAAAAATCCTGATCTCATCACAGCTGTACTATTAAAAAAATCCTGATCTCACCACGGTTGTACTATTAAAAACATCCTGATCTCATCACGGTTGTACTTTTAAAAAAATCCTGATCTCATCACGGCTGTACTATTAAAAAAATCCTGATCTCATCACGGTTGTACTATTAAAAAAATCCTGATCTCATCACAGCTGTACTATTAAAAAAATCCTGATCTCATCACGGTTGTACTATTAAAAAAATCCTGATCTCATCACAGCTGTACTATTAAAAAAATCCTGATCTCACCACGGTTGTACTATTAAAAACATCCTGATCTCATCACGGTTGTACTTTTAAAAAAATCCTGATCTCATCACGGCTGTACTATTAAAAAAATCCTGATCTCATCACGGTTGTACTATTAAAAAAATCCTGATCTCATCACAGCTGTACTATTAAAAAAATCCTGATCTCACCACGGTTGTACTATTAAAAAAATCCTGATCTCATCACGGCTGTACTATTAAAAACATCCTGATCTCATCACGGTTGTACTTTTAAAAAAATCCTGATCTCATCACGGCTGTACTATTAAAAAAATCCTGATCTCATCACGGTTGTACTATTAAAAAAATCCTGATCTCATCACAGCTGTACTATTAAAAAAATCCTGATCTCACCACGGTTGTACTATTAAAAAAATCCTGATCTCATCACGGCTGTACTATTAAAAACATCCTGATCTCATCACGGTTGTACTTTTAAAAAAATCCTGATCTCATCACGGCTGTACTATTAAAAAAATCCTGATCTCATCACGGTTGTACTATTAAAAAAATCCTGATCTCATCACAGCTGTACTATTAAAAAAATCCTGATCTCATCACGGTTGTACTATTAAAAAAATCCTGATCTCATCACAGCTGTACTATTAAAAATCCTGATCTCATCACAGCTGTACTATTTAAGAAATCCTGATCTCATCACAGCTGTACTATTAAAAAAATCCTGATCTCATCACAGCTGTACTATTAAAAAAATCCTGATCTCATCACAGCTGTACTATTAAAAAAATCCTGATCTCATCACGGTTGTACTATTAAAAAAATCCTGATTTCATCACGGTTGTACTATTAAAAAAATCCTGATCTCATCACAGCTGTACTATTAAAAAATCCTGATCTCATCACAGCTGTACTATTAAAAAAATCCTGATCTCATCACAGCTGTACTATTAAAAAAATCCTGATCTCATCACGGTTGTACTATTAAAAACATCCTGATCTCATCACGGTTGTACTTTTAAAAAAATCCTGATCTCATCACGGTTGTACTATTAAAAACATCCTGATCTCATCACGGTTGTACTATTAAAAAAATCCTGATCTCATCACGGTTGTACTATTAAAAAAATCCTGATCTCATCACAGCTGTACTATTAAAAAAATCCTGATCTCATCACAGCTGTACTATTAAAAAAATCCTGATCTCATCACGGTTGTACTATTAAAAAAATCCTGATTTCATCACGGTTGTACTATTAAAAAAATCCTGATCTCATCACAGCTGTACTATTAAAAAATCCTGATCTCATCACAGCTGTACTATTAAAAAAATCCTGATCTCATCACAGCTGTACTATTAAAAAAATCCTGATCTCATCACGGTTGTACTATTAAAAACATCCTGATCTCATCACGGTTGTACTATTAAAAAAATCCTGATCTCATCACGGTTGTACTATTAAAAAAATCCTCCGCTGAGGTTTCTTCAGCTTTAAAAACCTTTCAACAAATGCCTTAATAGATCTTGCTTTCCTTACTGCTAGAAACCCGCTTTTGTGGTACCAGTTTACAAGAATCCTGGTGAACGAACTGATCCAGTAAATTATCGCCCCATTAGCCTCCTCCATCTCTTAACCAAAATATTTGAGTCCATACTTAATCAACCTCTAATCCACCACCTCAAAGTTGCCAAACCTCTATCCGGTCAACAATATTCGTTCAGACAAGCCCGCTCTACTGCAGATATCCTAATTGTAATCTCTGAACGTGAATAGCATGCGCTGAATAAAGTAAAGGAGGCTAGGGCAGTAGTCTTAGATATATCAAAGGCCTTGCACAGGGTATGGCATTATTGTTTTCTCATGAAAATTAGATCCTATAGAATTACTGGACAAATACTTAACATAATAAAATCCTTCTTAAGTAAGAAGGAATCCAGGTTGTCCTCGATGGTCGTACGTCAAAACAATATGATATAAACGCGGGTGTACCTCAGAAATCGAGCCTTTGACCTTTATTATTACAAATGTCCATAAATTAGCTCCCTGATAAAATTGTCTCTGAGATGGATATATTTGCTGACGACACCACGCTCCATAACAGTCACGAGGGGAAAACGAATGAACACATATCCAAGGCAATGGCGAAAACCCTAGAGAAAGACCTCCGGTCTGTGGTAGATTCGAACAAAAATGGATGATCACATTTAATGTTGCCAAGACTAATCTCCTTTCCTTTAATAACCGCAATAAACTTTCTCAACCACTAATTGCCATGGCGACTGATACTTTACCTGAAAGTACTAGATTCAAACTCATCGGCTTAATGTTCACGGGGAAAAGGAGTCGGAACAGATCCATTGAGGGTATTGCCAAAGCTGCTGCAAAAAAGGCGGGCTCTCTCTACCTTGTTACAAAGTTACCTATGCCTGAGAGGATCCTGTACCTTTATAAGGCTATCATTTACCGATGTATGGAGTATTGTTGCCATATTTGGACTGGTGCATCTGCTACTAGTCCCTCCCTCTTAGAAAAGGTTCAAAATAGGCCCCGCACCATCAGCTAGGCTTCAACCGGTGTCCTATCGACGAAATGTTGCATCACTCTGCCTGTTTTACAAGTACTTTAATCGTAGGTGTACCAACAAACTACAAGCCCTTGTATCCCCTCGACAAAGCAGCAAAATCCCACCCCTACACAGTAGAAGAAATCCCTAGATGTAAGCAAGCCTTCTACTCTAATAGTTTCTTTCCAAGGCCTGCTAGACTTTGGAATTCCCTTTCGGGTTCCTGTTTCCCTAATTGTACTGACATGCAGAAGTTCAAGTGTAATGTAAATAGACATTTTGCTGTTACACCCCCTACATAGTACTCCCACAAATCATGTCCTTCATAGTAGCCCCTTCATCAAAGTGATGCTGTGTCTTGTTTGAGGTGAAAATGTAATAAAAATACACATACCTAGTGTAGCCGAACCATGACAATTTGTCTCTTAAATCTGCTCTAAATCAGCTCCAAAGCTGTTCTAAAGCCGAATATTTTTCAAACCGCATCATATGTAACTAATAAAAATGATATAGAATTACTTAATTTAAGTACTTAAATAAAATACATTCTCTCTAGCATGAAACACGATTAAACCGTAGAATAACACACATTTACAAATACCTTTCAACTGAAGGCGAACCCTATTATACATTGCCGCTATAGCTAGTAATATCATTAATTTTGCTGAAAATTGGTGTTAAATATATTTTAAAAATATCATGACTAAATGTAGATATTAAAATAATAGTTAAATAAAAATATTTTAAAATATAATCTCTCTGTCGTGGAACTCGATTAAATTATAGAATTAGGAAGATCCGAAACAACTTTTCAGATTGGTTCGAAATATACAAACCATCGCCATAGAAAGAATATATTAAAAGATACATTTAAATATATGAAACTTTACGTCTAATTATAAACATTTAACTAAAATTAAATGTAGGCGTTTAAATAAATACATCATCTACCAAATAAAGCCCGATTATATCATAAAATCACAAACATTGACAATACCTTTCCAGATGGAGATGAAATATACAATCTATTGCCACAATACTAGGAAATATCATTACGTAAAAAGTTGCAATTATATATATATAAATACCGATGTATAAATATAGGTATTATATAATAACTAAATAGAGACATTTAAATAAATGCCCCCTCTAAAAACAAGGCTCTATTAAATTATAATATTACGAACACTGAAAATACCTTTTCAGACAAAAATGGAATATACGCTATAGTGATACTTAGTAAGAAATGTCATTATGTTAAAAGTGGAAATGTAATATAAGCATTAACATAACATAAAAGTAAGCATCTAAAAACAATCTCCTATAGCAAATAAAGTCCGATTTAATAATAAAGTTATGAGCATTGAAACTACTTGGAAGTGAAATATACAATAATACAATATATTGCAACAATAGTAAGGAATATCATTATATCAAAAGTTGAATTTAAATATATAAATATGTAAGACTAAATATAGTTGTCAAAATTATAGTAAAATGTACATATTTAAATAAATACCCTGAAGTTGAAGTCCAATCTAAACAAATTCAAAGTCCAATGTGCAAGTCCAATGTAAACCAATTCAAAGTCCAATGTGCAAGTCCAATGTAAACCAATTCAAAGTCCAATGTGCAAGTTTAATGTAAACCAATTCAAAGTCAAATGTGCAAGTCCAATGTAAACCAATTCAAAGTCCAAAGTGCAAGTGAAAGGAAAGCGGTTCGATGAGTACACACACAGACACGGTGACACGCCACCAACACGATCCAGCGTACACAATTACCAACCGGCCGTTCTTTCCTCTCGCCTTGCCTTCCAAAACGACCTGAATTTATAGTTGTCGAAGACCAACTGATTTGCATATATGCACGAGATTTTGCGAGAGTTTCCGAGATCATGCCATTACAAAACTCCGTCGGCGCCATCTTGGGATTCTTTTCTTATCCTAGCTCTGCAGCGATGACAAAGCACACACGCACACCTAGGTCGTTTGAACGGTAAGCCCTCATTTTCACAGCTTTTGCCACATACCCCTCTAACAAATAAAGACCGATTAAATTATAAAATTACAAACATTGACGCTCTATGAATAGTGAAAGGTGAACCATACAATATACCGGCACCATAGTAAGAAATATTACCATGCGAAAAATTGCAATTACATATATAAATACTGAAGTATACATATAGACATGAAAATAATAGTAAAATGTAGACATTTAATAAATACTTCTTTAACAAATAAAGCTGGAGTAAATTATGAAATTACGAACATTGGTAATAACAAATTATCAATACTTACAAAACATTTCTAGACGGACGCTAAATATACAATATATTGTCACAATACTAAGAAATATCATTATGTTAAAAGTTGCACATACATATATAAATTCTAAAGCACTAATATAATAACTAAATGTACATATATTACAATATGTATGAACATAATAACTAAATGTACACATATTACAATATGCATAATGATAATAAATAATGTCCATATATTATAATATGCATTATTATAATAACTAAATGTACATATATTACAATATGCTTAAACATAAAAGCTAAATGTACACATATAACAATATGCATAATCTGTAGTGGAATGAGGACAAAAATGGATGGTCACATTCAATGCTGCCAAGACTAAACTGGTTTTCCTCAATAATTACGAGAAACCTTCTCTGCCACCAATAGCAATGGCCAGTGACTCCTTGTCTGAGAGTACATCTTTCAAACTCCTTGGCCTAACGTTCACAGGAAACATGAGTTGGAACAATTATATTGAAAACATTGCTAGGACCGCTGCAAAGAAGGTAGGCTCTCTCTACCGTGCTAGAAAACTACTGACACCTGAAAGTATCCTGTACCTCTATAAGGCTACCATTCGCCCATGTATGGAGTATTGCTGTCACATTTGGGCTGGTGCATCTGCTGCTAGTCTCTCGCTCCTAGACAAGGTTCAAAAGAGAGTCGCCAATCTCATAGGCCCTGAACTGGCATCTAAGCTTCAGCCTCTGTCACATCGACGAAATGTTGCATCACTCTGCCTGTTCTACAAGTATTTTAATGGTGAATGCTCTGGCGAACTGCAGACACTTGTGCCCCCACGACGTAGACACCCTCGACAAACCCGACAGGCAGCTAAATCCCACCCCCACACAGTAAAGATCCCTAGATGTAGAAGATCTTTCTACTCCAGTAGTTTCTTCCTCAAAACCGTTAGACTCTGGAATTCCATTCCAGGTCCCTGCTTCCCCAACTGTACTGGAATGTAGAAGTTCAAGTGTAACGTGAACCGACATCTTGCTGCCCAAATGCCAACATAGTGCCCCAGTAGCTGCTGCCCCAGATAGTAGCCCCCTACACCACAGTGGCGATGTGTCTTGTTTGAGGTGAAAATGTAATTAAAAAAAATTATAATGAATAAATGTACATATATTACAATATACATAAACATAATAACTAAATGTACAAATATTACACAATGCATTAACATCATAACTAAATGTACATAATATTACAATATGCATTATTATTATGAGTAAATGTACACATATAACAATATGTATAAACATAAAAGATTTGTACACATATTACAATATGCATAATTATAATAACTAAATGTACATATATTAAATATTCATTAACATAATAACTAAATATACACATATTACAATATGCGCTATTATAATAGCTAAATGAAAACATATTACAATCTGTAACAATATAATTACTGAATGTATATGGATTACAATATGCATATACATAATAACTAAATGTAAACATATTAGAATCTACATTAACACGACAACTTTATAGACACATATTACAATATACATTTACATAACTGTACATATACTACAATATGCATTAACATATTAGCTAAATGTACACATGTTACAATATGCATTAATATAATAACTAAATTTACATATATTACAATATGCATTAATATAATAACTAAATTTACATATATTACAATATGCATTAATATAATAACTAAATTTACATATATTACAATATGCATTAATATAATAACTAAATGCAGACATTACACAATATGCATTAAGATAATAACTAAATTTACATATATTACGATATGCATTAATATAATAACTAAATTTACATATATTACAATATGCATTAATATAATAACTAAATTTACAAATATTACAATATGCATTAATATAATAGCTAAATGCAGACATTACGCAATATGCATTAAGATAATAACTAAATGTACATATTACAATATTCATTAACATAATGACTAAATGTACACATATTGCATTAGGCTTTAATATAATAATTAAATATACACATATTACAATATGCAATAATATAACAACTAAATGTAAATATTTAAATTAATATCTCCTTTTTCACCCGAAACTCGATTTCATTATAGAATTATAAATAACACAGTTTCAAATTAAATGGAAGTATCCAAAACACTGTAACTCATGGTTAAAAAACACATAGTTTTAAAATTGGAATTTAATAACAGCCCAATCTTATAACTGTTATATAAGTTTTTGTCATTCTGTCTTTAACACTATTTCTTTAAAAATATCGAGCAAATCTGGATGAAATTTTTTCATGAATCTTTGTTATAATAAGGTGCAGCAAACTAAGTATTACTATATCCGTTAAAAGAAGAAATACATTGCACAAATTGGGCATTGACGGTTGTGTTTTACGGCATATCAACTCTTTTTAAATTATTTAATGCCGAATTCACCAATTTTTAAAAAGTTTTTTTTTATCCATGAAATTGTTTATATCTTAAAACATTTATTCAGAGTGTTTGGTTTGGTTGTTTTGTTTTATGGCATAGCAACCCTTTTTGGATTATTTAATACCGAACCCAGTAATTTGGGAAACGATTTTTTTATTCTTCAAATTGTTTATATTTTCAAATATTTATTTACAGTATTTGGTTTGGTTGTTTTGTAGAGGACAATTGTTGTTTCTGTTCTTGACTTTGCAGAACATGGTTGAGTTTTGGAAAGCGAAAAAACAATAACATAAATGTTTGTTGCATTTTTGGCCTGGAAGCAGCCTCTTTGGACATCCTAATCTAGTAGCACCTTCTACTGTAGGTAATACATGTACACAAACAAATCTGTTGTACATTTATTTATCTATATATTTGTAAAAATGAGAACGTGTGTGAGGACACTTCTCAACCTATATACTCAACAAAATTTATTCACACACTTGAAATTTGGTATATAGGGTATTCAGACATGTGGAAAACTTTTTAATGTGCTTTCATCTGGAAAAAAGGGCTGCTAAGGAGTCAAAATTGAAAAATTTGTACATGTGAGTTATCGGATTTTTATATATTTGCTAATTGTTTCACGAATGCGCATGTGTGAATAGTTCACATTAAGATTTACGCATTAATAAGTTGGATGGTTGTTTTTGTTTTACAGCATATCAACCCTTTACAGGTTATTTAATGCCGAATCCAGTGATTTTGAAGAATAATTTTTTAATAGAATATATATATTTTTTTCAAGTCGGTTTCTATTTAACCCATAGTTGGGACCCTAACAGGTACTACCACTTTGGGTCAGAGTGGACCTGGGAGCAATGACAATTAAATGGTTGCTCCACACTACCCTAATCCCGCAAGCTGGGGCCTCACCATCGGATATAGTTTAAGGTCATATCCAGGACCGACATTAACAGAGGTTTATTAGGAGTAGTAATTAAATCTAACAGAATCAAAAATTAAATAATATTCAACGATCAGTTTAGCATAAAGCATTCATTCTCCGTCAACATACTACAATGTTTGCCTGTTTTTAACAGGGCAAAAAGTTTATACTACCTCATCTGCATAATAAATAAGACTAAAATCCATATTTCAATAATGTAAATCATAGATGATAAATCTTGTATCATAACAAACCAAATAAGAAAACAATATATTGATATAATATCGATCACTTTTTATCTACCACTTGTTGTCAATAGTGAACGTATGCACAATAATTCGATGTCCAAGGGTTGGCAATAAACCTCATATCTTTCACCAGGCATCTCTATCACCTCACGTGATTGTTCGTCATTATTTACTTGTATTTATAAAATAAAATACGTTTTCGTAGATTTTCTTTTCCTATTTTCATCTTCAAATAAATATTTCCTCTAATTGTTCATCGAAAAGAAATCGAACGTAGAGTTATCGCTTCGGTTTTCCTTACGGCTAGGAAATATGTACTTGCTTCGGAATAACACAGTTAAGTTCAACCCAGCCAAAGGCGCTTATATATATATATATATATATATATATATATATATATATATATATATATATATATATATATATATATATATATATATATATATGTATATATATATATATATATAACTTCACTGTTTTCTCTCCCCCTATATATATATATATATATATATATATATATATATATATATATATATATATATATTGAGAGAGAGAGAGAGAGAGAGAGAGAAAGAGAGAGAGGCAGAGAGAAACGCAAATATATATATATGTTTTATATGTTATTCTAATGTAAATACATGTTCCCAAGTATATGCGTACAACACACGCTCACACACATATATAAATATATGAATATATATAGAGAGATAGCACATTAAAGTTCTACTTATATATGAACAAACACAGACACACACAGACATACGGATATACAGACAAAGACACACACATATATACAGGGTGTCCACAAAGTCTGGCTATATTATGTAGCCAGACTTTTTGGAAGCATCCTGTAGATTATGTAGCCAGACTTTGTGGGCACCCTGTATATATATATATATATATATATATATATATATATATATATATACACGTGTGTATGTGTATATATATATACACGTGTATATAAATATATATGTATATATATATATATATATATATATATATATATATATGTGTGTGTGTGTGTGTGTGTGTGTGTGTGTGTGTGTGTGTGTGTGTGTGTGTGTGTGAATAAATATGGATCGTTTTCACCTACTGAACTCGGTTTGGTTGTTTAAATCAAGTAATTCCTTCCTTTGGAAACACGTTTTGAAGCCCTTCGATTCGACCCTGATGCTGTAGACTAGTGGCTTCTTAATAGTCTCTAATAAACTGAGTTTCTATCTGGTGCATTTTAAGCACGTCTTGGATATGGAATTGTAGGTGTTTTTTTCTGGCAGAGTTATTAGAACTATCCTGACATATTTTAAGCTATTATTAGTGACGTGATGATTTAAAAATTTTTCCCGATTCCGATAGAAACACCGATTCTGTTCCAAATTCCTGATTTTTATACAACTATCGATTCTAATCCTTTTAAAATGACTACACATTTAGTTAGAGATTTGATGCCTTTTAAAAATAATCACATGATTGTAAACTAACCGTGTAAAGTCCGCATATATTGCAAAACGTAAAATAAACTTAAGAAAGGGGGCGTATAATACAACAATAGATATTTCTAAATAATTTTATCCCAAACGTTTTCCTTGTAATTAATTGTAAGACAAGATTAGTTTTTCTTTTAAAGCAAACCTCATTTGAATTTGTTCATTCTTAATGCTATTTGAATTTTTCATAAAAAGAATCAACGATTGATATGCAAAATAAGAGAACAGTATAGGCACCGAATAGTTAATAGTTAATAAAGCTCGACCCGTACCAAGAATGAGTTTCTACATAATAATGTTACCATTTAGAAAACCATTCTTAACATTGGGAGGAGTTTCTTTATCTTTTCTCTACCTTTCTTCTATGAAGAAATGTTCATATTTTTCTCACAATTAAAAAGCTTTGGTCGATAATTAGATGGAATTGTTTGACTGTAAAAAGAAAAAAATACAAGATACAAATAATAATAATAATAATTTTAATAATAATAATAATAATAATAATAATAATAATAATAATAATAATAATAATAATAATAATAATAATAATAGAATTAACACTGTTAACTGAATCACCCCCACCCCCAATTATATTCTACTTTTTTTAAAAATATGATAACCTGGCGGACAAAAAAAAAAACAATACAAAAAAACAATACAAAAAACCCCAATTATTTCAGAGTTTCGAGTAAGAAAGGAGTTTCGCACATAACTTTAACATAAAACGATAAATGATATTCTCAGCCCATTCTAACATTTTAAGCTTGTCTAATCGCTTAACAAATCGAAATTTAAACAAAATACTGGTAGAATATAACATTTTCGCTTGATTGTTGACGCTTATTAGATATTTTTCTAATAGTGTTTGTTTAATGTGCTGATTTCAAACGGTTATACAAAGTCGTTGTGCAGGATTTTATGTTGCAGTCATTTCTAAAAAAACACACTTAAAACACAAATAAACTTATCCAGGTAGGTAGAAGAGTCTTGTATTTATTTGTTACATATTTGTTTTGTTTTTTAAATCTTTTTTGGTTCTGTTAGTTATAGTAACAAATATCGGAATCTAATTTCTTTTTTTATGTGTGTTTGCATAACTTTAAATGTAGATATAATTTTCTTTTTAAGTCAGAAAACTTATAAATGTTTTTCTTTTTATGTGTTTTATCCAAGATATTCATAAACTCGTGTTGAGATTTTTATCTATATTTTGCACTTGTGTCCAAAGCAAAATGTGCTATAAAACATTGGTTATTCGAGAAGAAGCTAATGACAGACAACGACAGTGTCCAACCGGCGCAAAAAAAAAGAAAACCTAGTTTAAATTTTTTGATATTCAAGTGTGAACTCTCTGAAAGGAAACATATAGACGTTAAGCAAATCGATACAGCAGGGTTTATAAAGGGAATGAACAAGTTAACTCTCGAAATGTTTACTTTGTTTACGGTAATTTGTGATGTACATCTCACCTGTCTGCTTGTGTGTTTGGGGTTGTCCGCTAAAACTTTTGACACACGCGACCAACACTGACAAAATCGGTATGATTTGAAAGCCCAGTCTCTTGGCCGACGATTATCAAAAAAATTGGGCAAAAAACATTAATTTTTCCACCGAAAACTGGGCCATTTTTTACAAGGAGGGGTGTTACTTTTCCGTCGACATTTTTGCAAAGTCATCCACGCCTCGCGACATAAAACATGTTATTCAGAATGCCCATGATGTCACAAGTAGTGTGGGCGAGACGACTAACCGGTTTCCTTTTTTTTCACCTCCTTTTCCTCTTAGCATTTCAGGTTCGAGCCTGCTTGCCTGCTTACAACTTTTATTTTGAACTTGCCCGGGTATATGCTGTTATTTTAATTTTTTATGAGGTTTTGAAACATTTTTTTTAAGGTTTCCCTGTTCATAAAACCTCTCCACACTCGGGCAATGCCAAGTACCCTGCTAGTAAGTAATAAGGGGGCCATATGGATATCCGTTAAATATATTACTAATGAAAGTTCATTCCTCTGGCGGACAGAAATTGGCCAAAAACATTCATTCTGTCACCGTCAACTGGGCCATTTTCAACAAGGAGGGGGCACTTTTTTCGTCGACATTTTTGCAAAGTCGTTCACGTCTCGCGACATGGGGAACCGTTTGTTAGGAGTCTCGAACCCAACCCTTTATTATTATTATGGGGGGTACCGTGTTCGGACTCCAGCTAGGCTCTGGAACATAGTTGCTGATTCTCTGTTGATTCTACTATGTCCCAGAGCCTAGCTGGAGTCCGAACACGGTACCCCCGTAATAATAATAAAGGGTTGGATTCGAGACTCCTAACAAACGGTTCCCCAGTTCGATACAAAACACCTGATGAAGGCCGGAGGGCAAAACGGCCGAAACGTTGTGACTATAACAACCAAGATGAGGAAGTCAGTCCGACAATCTCAATCAATGAAAACACCTCATCTAAAAAATACAGACAATTACAAGTCTGTCTTTGTTTAGAATATATGACCTTGATGTGAAAAAACAAAAACAAACAAAAACAAAACAAGTACATGCTAACACTAGAGTTATACTAAGGTATGCATGTGTATCCACCACGTGTCACAGGCGTCTTTTGCTGCCCATAAAGGACTGGCTGAGTGAAAGTCAGCGGAAAGCGTTTCAGCGCCTGAAGGGAAACCGGCGATCGTGAGAAAGAAAGTACACTACACGATAAAAGTCCTGTATCAGATATATTTTTAAATTAAATAATACGTTGTCAAAAAACAAAAAAAAACAAAATTGTTCTATTGCATACTGCGTCACCGGAGAAAATTATATCACATAACCAAGTTCTAACGGAGAGCACTGTTTTCATCTATGCCCCTCTTTTTTTTCCTTGTTTTTTTTTCTCTACTTATATTCGTTCGTATTTATTCTCGGGAGACAACAGGCGTGCCTGCTACTAGAAGAATATAGGGAATACGTTTATGGTCACGCATTTTGTGCAGATGGATACTTTAGCTAGTGATGGGTACATCAGCTAGTAGGTGTAAACAACTGAAATAAACGACGATTCGAGGTCATAATAAATGCAGTCTGATTCAAAATATACGACGAAAAGGAAAAAAAAAAATGTTGAAATATTACAATTGGAGTTCTTTATTGAATAGAAAACAAATACAACCGAATAAAAAGAAGAAAAAACAGCAACAGACTCTTGATGTTGAAAAGAAATATGAACGCACAAAATATAAAGGAAAAAAATACGTTTACGTCTGAGGTTATTATTGATGAAACAGTAGAACACACACAATTCACAACGAAAAATACGTATTTACATAACATTATATTACGATGAAAATACATTTATGAACATATTTTTCTTTGGATAATATTTTATTTCATAATAATATATTAGCAATGCTTTCTCTGTACTAGTTCATACCCGTTCCGTGAAAGGTGCGACTATATATATATATATATATATATATATATATATATATATATATATATATATATATATATATATATATATTTACATTTGTCAAATTTTTCTAATATAATTTAAATCTAAGAATTTTTTTTTGTTCTTCCATTGTATGCTTTTCAGGTCTCCTCTTTCAGTTATTATTATTTTACTCACTAGGTGTTTTCACACAGGCCATCATCAAAGACTTTTCTTTTTTTTTCTAGAAACAACTTGTGGAGTTCCCTGGAGTCAGAGTGACAAGTTTCCCATATTTCCAGTACTCTCCATAATTATCGATAATCTTTGCAAATAAATCTCCGTCATCGCAACAGCCGTCCAGGACCGATTTTTATTGGCAGCGACCATTTTGTAGCAGTCTTCCTCGAACATCCAGTGGAGGTCTGGTAAGTGCTCTTTCTCCTCCTATTCACTCTTAGCCTTCGAGATTATTTGGCATGGCGCCAGTTTATATTGACACTACATTTTTGGGGGAGAGGAGGAGATTTACGATTATATAAAGTTTTTATGATTCCAAGTGGGGTTCCTTTGTGTTATACATCTGTGGCATTTTCTACATATCCGTCTCATGTGTGTCAGCCTCACCATTATTATTATTGGCTCATATGGAGCTTTTATACAAGTCATCAAAGATCTGATTGGAAACCTGTGCTGTTCCTGGAAGCTGAGTGACAACAAGTCTCCTCAAACGTCTAGCTCTCTCCACCTCCTTCCATAGCATTTGCAAATAAATTTGAGTTATCGCAACAGCCTCTTACCATTGATTTCTCGCTGGCAGCGGCCATTTTTCTATACTGGGATTTGAGTGGCTATAAGCCTCCCCAAGGTCCCAGTTCTCTTCGCGCTTATCCAACGGAGGTCTGGTCAGTGCTCTCTCCACGGTCTTTCCATCCTCCTTGACCCTTCTCGGCTTTTTGGTATCACATTTTTTTTGTGGGGAGGGGAGCGTGATGAGACAATTGGAAGGGATGCGTGATGGGGGTGTAGAATTTGTAGATATGCAGCGTCAGTGTTCTTCATTCCCTATAACGCTTCTTCATTATATTGTATGCATGTATTATTCTCCGTATTCAAGGGGTTTCCTTAATATTTCAGCCATTTTCATTATCGTTAGTCGTTGTATTTTTGCAACTATTCCTCTGATTCCAATTTCTTCCATCCTTTTTTCAAAGTTTTTCGGAATTGTTCCTAGGGCACCTACTATTATAGGTATTATTTTGATTTTCTTCATCATCCAACCCCCTTTTAACTCTCTGGATAGCGCTGTGTATTTGCTCCGTTTCCCCTTTTCTTTCATACTCACTCTGTGGTCAGCTGGGACAGCAAAATATACGATTTTTCTTTCTTGTTAATTATTTCGACATCTGATCTTCTTGCTTGGATGCTTTTGTCCATCTGTATGTCCATGTCCCAATTATTATTATTATTATTATTATTATTATTATTATTATTATTATTATTATTATTATTATTATTATTAAGGGATTACTGTATTTTGCCTAAAACACTCTCTAGTGTGTATGTAATTGTACTCTACATACTGTAATACCAACAGCATTAAATTATTGAAATTGTTAAGCTTAAAATAAGGTATTCGGCAATTTTAGTGATTTATACCCGAAATATAGGTCGGATGTCGTGAGTTTCTTTGGGTGAGGAAAAACAATGTGGTGGATACAATGTCAAGTGTCTATTAATTTTTTTTTCCAGAGAATTTAATCACCCCCAAAAGATACCACAATTTATTCATTTATTTATTTACTCATACGAAATTACACTTAAAAAAAACCCCTCTTGGTTATGAAAATAGAAGATGGATCCTTCTATATGAGTGATGGTGGAAAATAAAGACCCTCTCACGTGATGGAGGATGAAGCCAATAAACCATTCAGATTATGGAAGAAGAAGAAAAGGACTTCTTTTTTTTTAGAGCTTTAGAATTTCAAAAAGACTGCCTGAGATTGATTTCCTGAAAATTGTAAAGTGGAATTCTGAGAATAAGACGCGGGGTTAAGCCCACCTGATTCTCGGTATAATGAAAAGCAAAGATAGCCTCAAGGGACACACATCAGTCAGAGAAAAACCTCTGGCTTAAGTCTCACCCTAATATCAACGCCCGGACTTATAGTTATTCGCCATAACTTTACTAATCGAAGCCGCCAGTGCGCGAATATTTGCATCTTGAGTCAGAGACTTATAAATGATAAGAGTTTTGTAAATTTCAGTGAATTATTATTTTTTTTGTTTATAAGAAAAATTACCATTGGTTTTTCTTTAGTTGTTGATTGCCTGTCTAATTGAAAATGCAGTTGGTTTCAAATCTACCATGAAGCTCAGATAGTGATGACACAGACAAAGCAATTGTAAGAAGAGAACTCAGCACAAAATCGAAGTGACGTACAGTCGACTGAAGTAAACAGTGTTGCCACACAGACTTAGCGTCGTGCACGTTTTGTGTTCCGAGCATCTGAGTCGTATTTTCTAGTGAGGGTCTAGTCACCCTTGTATGTATATGACAGCACTAGAAAAATACTCATATATATATATATATATATATATATATATATATATATATATATATACATATATATATATATATATATATAATGCAAATAAATGGAAATAGTATTCCGACTAAATAGAGAAATAAAAAGGAACAAACCGTATTATGCGTTCATCAACGTTTCGTCTTTATTTAATCCAGAGGAATTTCGAAACGTTGATGAACACATAATACGGTTTGTTTCTTTTTATTTCTCTTTCTCTCTCTATATATATGTATGTATATGTATATATTGGTATTTGTGCTGACTATCTATATCGTGGCCCCTCAAAATCTCCACAATTTCCTGAACGAATTTTCGTTGAACTGATGGAACTTGCCACTAAATCAGTTTCCTTCAGTTTCAACAACATTATGTACCAGCAAATTGATGGGATATCTATGGGTAGCCCTATTGGTCCTTCGCTAGCCAACATTTTCGTTGGATTTTTGGAAAACGAATTATTTTCCAAAATTACTAAACCAACAACGCTACGTTGATGACACTTTTGCATGCTTTCCCTCACGTAGTGAAGCTGAACAGTTTCTTCGTCTTCTTTGTAACTTGCATCCATCGTTACAATTTACTGTGAAGGTCGAGGATTGTGGCTCTCTTCCATTCCTCGATGTTCGCGTTTCTAAAGTTGGTTCTACGTTTGAGACCTCTGTATACAGAAAACCTACATTTACAGGGCTCTATCTTAATTGGTTTTCCTTTGCCCCTCAGTCTAGAAAAATAAACCTCATTAGCGCTCTTACACATCGTGCACTCATGATTTGTTCACCAAACCGTCTTGATGCGGAACTTGGTGAAATCACAAATATTTTTCTCAGCAATGGATATCCCATGAATATAATAAAAACTACTATTGAACGTAAAATTGCTACATTTAATAGTGTTAAACGTATTGGTCTATCACGTTGTCCTATTTATTTAAAATTACCATGGTTAGGTCCTGTGGGCCTTCATATTGTTGAAAGGATTTCTTCTGCTACTCAACGTTGTTTTCCAGCTACTATGCTTAGAGTAGCTTACACAACTCGAACCTTTTTCTCTTCTTTTCGTAAAGATGTTTTGCCAACCATTCAAAAGAATTCTGTTGTTTATAAATTTGTTTGTCAGTGTGGAGCTGACTACGTTGGCAAGACATCCCAAAGATTGGAAATGAGAATATTCCAACATATCCCTCGGGATATTCGATTACACCAGGTTTCGAGAACATCCGGGCACTCCCAAGCTCATGAGTCCGCCATCGGTAATCACCTGATTAGTATAAATAGGTGTTCTGACCAATATTCCGATGGGTGGTTTTCTGTTTTATACAGTGCTAGGTCGAACTATCATCTCAATATCATTGAGGCGTTAGTCATTAATAACTCTCGCCCTAGCCTGTGTAGACAAAAGATTTTGAAACATCAGTTGGAAATATTTACTGATTTAAAACCACCTGAACAGTG
>NC_136503.1:71101329-71228829 GCF_053919585.1 Euprymna scolopes
TATAAAAATTAAATTGTTTAAAACAAGCTAGATCAATCTACGAGGGTCGTGCAATAAGTAATGCCCTCACCCACTTCCAGTTGTCTGATCTAGCTGAAATTATGCATGGGCAATGATTTATATCTCTACGGGTTATGTGGCAAATTACAGCTCTGGACTAATTGTGTTTTCTGTTTTACAGGTGTTTGAACTGAGTCAGCTGTGAAATGGAGCCTGTTGAATGTCGAGCAGTGATCCGGTTTTGTATTTGAAAGGACGCAAACCACAGGAGACTTTTGATGAAATGAAAGAAACTTATGGTGATAATGCCCCATCATATGACCTTGTAAAACGCTGGCATCGTGAATTCAAACATGGCCGTAAGTCTGTGGAAACTGCTCCCAGACACGGTCGCCTCCCCCTACTGCCATCGTTAACGTGAGGCTGCCATTTTGGAAGATCGGCGCATTACTATTCACCAAGTAGCCCAAGATGTCAAGATTAGTACAGGGTCTGTAGAAACTATCATTCATGACAATTTGCATGTGCATAAGGTGTCTGCCAGATGGATTCCCAGGTTGCTCACACCATTCCAGAAGCGAGAACGCGTCGTGCTCGAGGATGAATTTGGAGATGTGCCAAGAAGATGAGTCAAAGTTTTTCAAATGACTGATTACACAGGATGAAACCTGGGTCCATCACTATGATCCAGAGACCAAAGCCCAGTCAATGCAGTGGAAGCACTTGTACTCACCACCTCCAAAGAAAACAAGGGTGCAGCCCTCCGCTGGCAAGCACATGCTCACAGTCTTCTGGGACCAAGACGGAGTAGTGATGACAGATTTCCTGGCAAAGGGTACCACAATTACAAGAGCCTATTATACTTCACTTTTGAGGAAATTAAGGGAAGCTATCAAAATCAAGAGGCGGGACAAGATCAGCAAATGTACTATCCTCCCGCAGGACAACGCTCCGGTCCACAACTCGCATGCCGCCAGATCAGAAGCACTGGCGTGTGGTTATGAAATCTTCCGCCATCTTCCCTACTCTCCTGACCTTGCACCCCCTGACTTTCACCTCTTCCCAGCCATGAAGTTGTTTATGAAAGGAAAGCGTTTCCCAGATGATGCAGCCTTGATTTCTGAAGTCACGCCGTGGTTGGAGGATCGACCTGTGGTGTTCTACAAAAACGGTCTCCAGAGCTGCATCAAACGATGGGAGAAATGCATAACACCGGGTGGTTTCTATGTAGAGAAAGACTAATAACTGTGCCAAGTTTCGTTGCTCTACTGCTGGGAAGTGGGTCAGGGGAATTACTTATTGCACGCCCCTCGTATATATCAGCAGTCCGCTCGGCGTTGCTTGTTCATAAAATACGCTTAAATGATATTTTAATTTATGCAGATTTCGTATTTATTATTATAGAGTCAATTTTTTCAATTCTTATTATATTGTACCCAAATATATAGTAGTGATTTCCAAAGTTTTAAATAAATATAACTTGGGTGCTATCAGTTAGAATTGAAACCAAAACGTATAGATCTCTAGCTTTATTTGTTACCACCTTTACTATCTCCTAACTCATGTAAAACTAAAAGAAAAATAACGTTGTAAAAGGTATAAATGTATATTTGCGAATACATGCAAGAGGATTTTAAGCAGACCTACCTATAAGTAGACGACTTAGAGCCACTTTTACGAGTTATACACAATGCTCCATCACATCTTCAACACCAAAGTTGACCTGGATGTGCTTAAGAGTGTGGTTATCCTCTGGTGCAATCAGGTGACAGAGTCTTCGCCGAGCACTCGCCGGCGCTTGTGGAAAATGTATGCTCCCAGTTCCGGACCCATATCGAGGTAGTGATTGAGGTTGAAGCAGGCTACATTGAATATATGTTTAGTTCTACTTCATAATCAAGTTGATTCTTTTAATAAGAGTTTTAAAATAAAGTAGTGTTGTTTTCTTTATAGTGACACTTTTATCGTTCTATCCTATATATATATATATATATATATATATAAAAGTGAACGTGCTGTCTGTCTGTGTGAGTGTCTGTGTGTCTGTCTGTCTGTGTACATTTCCCTACGCAATAACTCTGTCAATTTTTAGTCTATAGACTCGAAATTTGAAATACCGGGTACTGAAATTTGCGAAAATCGATGTGACGGGTGTCAGCCAGAAATTTGGCTGTTAAGGGGTCAAATTTCAACGATGTGACCTTTAAGAACTCTACCAAACTCCTCCGACAATTTTGGGTCTAGACACTTGAAATTTTAGATATAGGTTCCTTGAACCTGGATCTAACTTAATAAAGTGATTTGAGCCCGAAACTGTAAATTTTAAGGGGTCATAATAGGGGTCAAAGTTTTAAAAAATTAACCATTTTTTTGTTTTTTTGCTTTTTTTGCACAGCATACACCTCCAAACACCCGAGCAAGGGGTCAAAGTTCAACGATTTGACCTTTGAGAATTCTACCAAACTCCTCCGCCAATTGTGGGTCTAAACACTTGAAATTTTAGATATATGTTCCTTGGACATGGATATAACATAATAACTTGATTTGAGTCCAAAACAATAAATGTTAAGGGGACATAATAGGGGTCAAAGTTTAAAAAAATTGACCGCTTTTTCTTTTTTTTTTCTCAACATACACCTCCAAACACCCGGGCAACGCCGGGCTGAAATGCTAGTATATATATATATATATATATATATATATATATATATATATATATATATATATATATATATTGTTTACTGCTTTTCGGAAAGAATTCCATCAAAGTGCTGGATTACAAAGAAAATATTTCAATATAAGAGCTTAATATTTATTTATTTTAAACTGTATAGAGGGTCAGAAAAAACATTGCTACCGTCGGTTTCAAGCCTAACATAAGGGGAACCAATAAATGGTAAATGGTAAATAATGTTAGGCTCTTGTCAGCCATATTGTTTTCTCAATATTGCTGACGGGAGCCTAACATTATTTACCATTAACTGGTTCTCCATTATGTTAGGCTTGAAACCGACGGTAGCAATGTTTTTCTGATCTGCTATACAGTTTAAAATATATACGCATTGTAACAAAATAAGCAGATGTTTATTTTGTTAGAAATTTCTGTAAAAGTCCATAAAAATATTTCGACGGAAAACGTAATCTTCAGTATGCTCTCTCTCTCTCTCTCTCTCTCTCTCTCTCTCTCTCTCTCTCTATATATATATATATATATATATATATATATATATATATAGTAATTGTCTGTATTTTTGAGATGAGGTGTTTTCATTTATTGAGATTGTAGGACTGACTTCCTCATCTTGGTTGTTATAGTCACAACGTTCCGGCCATTTTGCCCTCTGGCCTTCATCAGGTGTTTTGTATCGAACTGGGGAACCGTTTGTTGGGAGTCTCGAACCCAACCCTTTATTACGGGGGTACCGTGTTCGGACTCCAATTAGGCTCTGGGACATAGTTACTGATTCTCTGTTTTGAATGTTACTTTTCACTACCTTCGTTCAGGATTGAACTCAAAACATTTGGGTAACTGTAAACTTTGATATTGACTAGACGTTGTATCAAAGTTTACAGTTACCCAAAGGTGGTGGGTTCAATCCTGAACGAAGGCAATGAAAAGTAACATTCAAAACAGAGAATCAGCAACTATGTCTCAGAGCCTAGCTGGAATCCGAACACGGTACCCTCGTAATAATAATAAAGGGTTGGGGTCGAGACTCCTAACAAACGGTTCCCCAGTTCGATACAAAACACCTGATGAAGGCCGGAGGGCAAAACGGCCGAAACCTTGTGACAATAACAACCAAGATGAGGAAGTCAGTCCGACAATCTCAATATATATATATATATATATATATATATATATATATATATATAGTATTTTCTAAGTCAATTTTAATTTTAGAAAACTGTTTCGTTCGAATGATTGCGAACTAAAAAATAACAATTTACCTTGCCAACGTACTTTTAAAATGTATGACCTAGGCGAATGTCACTATTTGATGATGCTATTCTTTTTCAGGCGGTGCACCGTCTAATTCCATGTACTGTCTTAAGCGTTCGGATGTGAGCAACTTTTGAGTGAGATGTTCAGCTGGTGCACCCACATAATGATGGGATTAACTATTATTATTATCTCCCTTCTACATTTTTATTTTCATGAAAGTCTGATGAGGAGAAAATAAATGTGTATTATTTGGTAAAGATCTCTCCACTCGAGATGAGAATATGTATTTAGATTACTATCTACAGACTTATCCACAGCTGAGTTCTACAGGCCTCCATTCCTCTTCGTCTTTTTCTCCCTCTCTGCATTCTCGCTGTCTCTCTTTCCGTCTTTTTCTTATTCTTTCTCTTTCTCTCTCATACTGGTTATCTGCTTCTGTCAGTCCCTCAGTCTTTCGGTATCCGTATTTTGCCCGCGTCTGCCGTTCTCTCTCTTTCTTTCTCTCTCTCTCTCTCTCTCTCTCTCTCTCTCTCTCTCTCTATATATATATATATATATATATATATATATATATATATATATAGCTTAATATATAAGCAAAGATCAATTCCACAAAAGGAAACTTATCCAGATAATGCCAAGCTCAACAATAATCATTGGAGCTTATATATATATATATATATATATATATATATATATATATATATATATATATATATATATATATATATATATATATATATTAGAACGCCGGTATACGGTACCCCTAGGATACGGTTTTTCAGATGAAGACTTTCAATACCATGCTTTTCTGGCCCCTGGTATCTAGATTTACCCCACCTTACGGTGTTATGCATAATGTTATTTGAAAATATACATGTGTATTACATAGTGTACTGTATTTTTTTACTAATCTTCTTTAATGCCGTATCCCGGGGTTCTACTGCACACACACAACCATATATATATATATATGTATATATATATATATATATATATATATATATATATATATATATAGTAAGTTATAAAATATATATGGTGATTAGGCTACAATGAATATTCCGCGTTTAATCCACTCTAGGATACGCCAATACTCAATACGTAGGTAAAGCTCGTTAGTAAGTTATAAAATATATATGGCAATTAAGCTACACTGAATATTCCGCGTTTCATCCACTCTAGGATTCTTCAGGCAGAAGCCAATACTCAATACGTAGGTAGAGCTAGTTAGTAAGTTATAAAATATATATGGCAATTAAGCTCTACTGAATATTCCGCGTTTCATCCACTCTAGGATTCTTCAGGCATAAGCCAATGCTCAATACGTAGGTAGAGCTAGTTAGTAAGTTATAAAATATATATGGCAATTAAGCTCTACTGAATATTCCGCGTTTCATCCACTCTAGGATTCTTCAGGCATAAGCCAATGCTCAATACGTAGGTAGAGCTTGTTAGTAAGTTATAACATATATATGGCGATTAAGCTACAATACGTAGGTAGAGCTAGTTAGTAATTATAAAATATATATGGCGATTAGGCTACACTGAATATTCCACGTTTCATCCACTCTAGGATTCTTCAGTCATAAGCCACATATTGATACATCATATGTAACTGTTTGTTTTCCTTTTGATATTTAGTATAAGATTAGTCTGGGCGCCCGGCGTTGCCCGGGTGTTTAGAGGTGTGTGTTAAGCAACAAAAAAAAAATTGGTAGAAGGCAAGCAGGTTCGAACCCGTGATGCAATGGCGGAAAGGTAAGTGAAAGAAAACTTGTCGTCTTACCCCTACTCCATGACGCGACAGGAAGTTCGGAGCGTTGAAATTAGTAAAGTCATTCCAAACTATACGAGGACTTGGAAAAATGACCACGCAAAAAAAAGCGACATCCCCTTGTAGAAAACTACCCAGTTGAGGGCGAAGGAATTAAGGCTTTTACACAATTTTTCGATATTTGTCGTCCGAAGGGTCAAGCTTCTAAACGATACTAATCTTGTGAAAATCAATCGCCTCTTTCGTTGTAGTTTAAGGCATACATATATACATACTTACATAATTACATAAATACATACATGATGGCAGCAAATTCGCTTTCGAACATTGCCATCACCTGATATAGCACAAAAAGAAAGAAAGAAAAAAAAGGTATATAGAAACACGAACACATTCAGTGATGGGCTGCACAAATGTGGCTTTTAAGCCCTGCTAAACTCTGGCAATCCTTAGCACACATTATAGAGACATGTGCACCACTAGCAGCACGTTCTTGCTGTTCTTTTCTATGCAGGCTCAAATGTCGTTTCAAACCGCCTGTCGTTTTGTACATCTGCTCGCAGTTGACACAGGTTAACTCTGGCAACTCAAGACTGCTTTGTGGCCCGCTGCGCCGATGAGTAGACTGATGACTCATCAGCTCAGCTCTGCTAAGACATATTCTTCCACACACCTCACACTCCAGACCAATTTGGCTCCCCCTCCCATCCACGGCTCCTTTCACTCTCCCTTTCCGGATATCGCGCTTCAGCCGCTCATACTGGGTTCGATACACCTCAAACTTGCCTACACCTCCCCGCAAGGTCCTTCTCCACCCTCCGCGATCCAAAGCAAGACCCCTCCAGGTTCTTTCATCAATCTTACATTTTTTAAGGTGGATCTTAAACAATCCTTAAATCTCAATTTAGGCTTTTGAGCCAGACGTCTTCCCTCAGCGAGCTCGTCAAAAAGAAGTTGTTTGGGAAGTCGACTGTCTAACATCCTCACCACATGTCCACTCCATCTCAGTATATGCTTGATAACATGAGTCTCAATGCTAAGGCATTGGGTCCGTTCAAGCACCTCCACATCACTGACATACATCTGCCAACCCACACCTAAGATTCGCCGTAGGCACATCTTGTGAAACCGCTCGAGACGTCTCAAATGCTCCCTGTATGTTGTCCAAGTTTCACAACCATAGAAAATAGTAGAGAGAACGCATGTGGCATAAACCTTAATCTTAGTTGGCAGCAAGATCCCATGACATCTCCACAAACACCCGTCCAACTTTCCGAAGGCATCACTTGCCCTGCTGATCCGTAACGATACCTCATCATCCAGGACACCAGACATACTCAGTGTGCTACCTAAGTATACAAACTTCGTGATAACCGCTATCCTTGACTCACAGATATAAACTCATGGCTCATAGTATGGCATGCCTGGAGCAAGCTGATACATTAAGACAGTTTTTTCAGATTGATGGTCAGACCCAATGCGCTGCAGGCAACCGCAAAAGCATCCACAAGATGCTGCATATCAGTCACTGTATGGGCCACCAGATCACAGTCACCCGCATAGAGTAAGTCACGAATCGTGTTGGTGAGTACCTTTGTACTTGCATTGAAGCGCCTAATGTTGAACAACCCCCCAGTAGTTTGGTAACGAATATAGACACCCACCAAATGCCATCCGAAAGACCATGGTGAAATACAACGCAAAGAGTGTGGGCGCTGTATTGTCTCCCTGCTTAACACCATTTTCTACTGAGATAGGATCAGCCAGCTTTCCCCCAACGTTGATCACAGCCTTCATATCATCGTGGAAGAGCTTTAAGATGGTTACAAACTTGTCAGGACAGCCAAGCCTTTTCAAAATCTCCCACAAAGCATCCCTATTGACTGTATCAAAGGCCTTAGTAAAATCGATGAACACCTGATACAGTCCCTTTTGCTGTTCTATACATTTCTCCTGTAGTTGCCTGGCTGTAAAAACCATATCCACTGTCCCTCGACATCTTCTGAAACCACAGTGCGACTCAGGCAAAACATCATCAGCAATGTGCTCCAGCATTCTGTCTAGCATGATCCTACAAAGCACCTTACCGACTATTGACAGCAAAGAGATGCCTCGATAGTTTCCACATTCATCTCTGCTACCCTTCCCCTTCTATAGCACTACCATCAATGCATTCCGCCAATCCTGCGGAATACACTCATCCCGCCAAGCAGTCTGCAACAATTCCGCTAAGCGTTGCATGATCTTGGGTTCAGAACATTTAAAGATCTGCGTAAGCCTATTCTAGTCTCACACAAAAACACGCGTTCACATCTCAAGCTATATTACTTGTCATATACATACGCGCACAAAAACATACGCGCGCACGTCTACACACGTACATATATTCACGTTCGCGTATATACACTCACATTCACGTGTATATACACACACGCTAAAGTACACACATGTACTCACATACGCGCACACGTACGCACAAATAGACAACGTCACTTCCCCTTTCAACGGAAATCCACACATGCGCAAAAAACCACCGGAAATAACTATAAAAGCAAGAACAATAGGCAACTTCTTTCTTTTCCAATTCGCCTTCCGAGATGAGTGGTCTACGGACCAGCCGCCGCCGTTTCGGCAGGTGCGCGCGTGCGCGCGCCTCACGCCACTTGCTACCATGTAGGGCAAAAAGCTAACAAACAGTACGTACACCTTATACGCTTTCTCTCTCCATGAACTGGATTGGCATTCTCGTTCTTTCTCTCTCTATATATACAACTTGTGCCTGAGAATACCTTCGCATAGCTGACTGCTAACATTGCGCACAGCTTTACTGATGTCAACCCTCTATCCTTTTCTTTGTCTACACGCTGGACTTTCATTCCCATTTCCACTACATTGCTAACTTCTCTTTCCACGCGCGAATAAACGATAGTGACCCGAACGTGAGATGAATACACATTTCCTTTTCTTTCTACACCACCAGTCCCGCAACAAACGATTGTTACACCGCACGTGTTATACCTAAGACATTCATTTTACAACCGTAAATAAACGACACGTTTATTTTATCCAGCAATTGAGTTTTTGTTTCCTTCATTCCATTCGTTTCATTATTTTCTTTTGTAACGGGTTTAGGATATATATATCCTAGTCCTCTACAGATCTTCGCATGCAAACGATTCGGGTCAGGAGACTTTCCATTGTTCAGCTTATGGACAGCTGTTTCAACCTCCTGGAGAGAAGGAATTGACCGGATTGCTAGGAATCGACCAAACAAACTCCTGATCAACGTAAGAACGTCTGTCTAGGAGGTCATCGAAATGCCTTGCTAGTGGTCAAGGTCTGGTGTGGACGTGTGTTAAAAGCACACAGATGTCTTAGCGTCTTTCTGTGCTTCTCCTAGACAAATCAACCCCACGTGTACGTCGTGACCACTGCTATGCAAACGGGGCTCTGATGAACGGCGAATATCCTGTGCCGTATAACTGGAAATACATATATACATACATACATATAGACAGACAGACAGACAGGCAGGCAGGCAGGCAGGCAGGCAGGCAGGCAGACAGGTGAGATTCATATAATAGATAATTTTGTGTGGAGTCTTAATATTTCCCGACTAATTACGAAATACTACGTGAGAACATACACAACAACTACTACTACTACTACTACAATAATAATAATGACACTACTACTACTACTACTACTACTACTACTACTACTACTACTACTACTACTACTAATAATAATAATCTCCACCCTCAGTTTCTGATAATTTCCGTATTTTCTAACAGGCAAGAAGAATGAGCAAATACGGAATTATCAGAAACTGAATGGGGATTGCTAGATTATGAAATAAGAAAACTTCCATCATACCAATAATCATAGGTGCGCTTGGCTTAATTTCTGATGATTTTATGAAACAGCTGAACTCCTTAGAAATCAGATACCACATCACCGTACTCCAGAAGTAAGTCCTGCTTGGCTAAGCAAACATCCTACGTCAGGAATGGGTATGTTTGTATCTGGTATAATGATGATTCATTAAAATTGTGGGGTCTGTGTTCGCGCCTGGTCCACAGTATGTATGGAAATAAAAAATTTAAAAATTAAAAAAAAAAACTTTACAAGTGTTTTCGATATAAATGTACACAATAATACTTTGATAAGTATGTTTTAACTTAAATAGGGATGGTATAATAAAATTGTGGGGGTCTGCGTTCGCGCCTGGTCTCCATAGAATGGAAATAGGCACAGACTTTAATAAAGACTTTTCATATCTATCTGCGTAAGTATACTTTGATAATTATGTCTCAGTTTGAAGAAATATGGTATAATAAAATTATGGGGTATTCGTTCGCGCCTGACCTCCATAGAATGGAAATATGTCACAAAGTTTAACAAGATTTTTTAATATAGATCCACAGAAAATTGTGATAAGTGTTTCAGTGTGAACAGGTATGGTATAATAAATTATGGGGTTTATCTATTTTATTTTTACTTTCATCATATTTTGCTTTGGTTTTGATACCCCCAAATTCGAAGCTATCTCTTTACAACCCTGACTTTTCATAACCTATCATACTTTCATAAATCAGAGTCCATTTTCTGTAGGCTGTTTCTAAACCCAGTCAACGACGGGTACTTTTGCTATATATATATATATATATATATATATATATATATATATATGTATGTGTGTGTGTGTGTCTATATACATATATACATGCTTATATATACACGCATATATATACACACATATGTATACGCACACTTATATATATACACACATATATATATACAAACATATCATATACACACACATATATACACGGACATAAACATATATATACACACATATATATATATACACACACATATACATATATATACACCTACGCCCGCACCTACACCCCCACATATGTATATATATACATACATATATATATATATATATATATATATATATATATATATATATATATATATATATACAGAGAGAGAGAGAGAGTGAGAGAGAGATAGAGAGAGAGAGGGAGAGAGAGAGAGAGAGAGAGAGAGAGAGAGAAACTGAAAAAACAACGAAATGAAATTGGAAATTAATTTCTTTTATTTTATGGACGCATTCTTTATTCACATAAAAAATTTCGGTGTTTTTCTTCTTGTTTTAATATATCTTTTGTTTTTTTTTTCGATATTTCGTGTCTCTCCTGTTTTAATTCTTTTTATGCACCTCATTAACATATTATCTATTTAATGTTTCAAGGCAATCTTATTCTTTTTCCCTTGTTTCCTTCTTTTTCCATATGGTGATTTTCTTTATCGTTTTCTAAAATTCTTTTTCCTCCTTTCTTTCCTTTTCAATACTTTTTTTGTTGTCTAATCTCTTTTCTTCCCTCTTCGGTGTCTTTTCTCATTTACCTTATTTATTCATTATTTCACATGGGAGTCACCACTTATCAATACCCGGAGGCCACTCGAGGATCAGGGTTAATGAGTGCACTGAGACAACAGCGTAATAATAGATGTGGAAATGGGGTCGAAATGGATTACTTAAGAAAGAACAGATTTACATTGCAGACGGCCTTACTGTTATCAGCTGGAAAGCAGGCCAGCAGAACAGAGTTCCACAGGCGGGTAGTTCTATTTTTTCTTTGCAATCTCTTTTGCCTACCTAAAATATATCATTCAAACACGGTAGTGTTTGAATATATAGTTAAGTGTCAATTTTAGTCATTCAGAACTGTTTTAAAGCTTCACCGCTCACTCATTTTTCGACCAAATGCCAAACAATTATTACAGTTTAAACATCACCTTTTCAGCTATATGTTGAAAAACACTTTCAATTTTCTTTCAGTAAAACAAAAGTTATGAATTTCCTGGTCTTCAAAATAATACAAATATGTATGGAGGTGAGCGATGCTTTTTATGACTGGTTTCCATAGCAACCACATCGCTTCAGCGACTACTGTTGCTACTAATTCACTGCTGTATCGGAAAGAGAAGTTAAAAGTGAAACAGAGAGAATCAAAGCATGAAAGGGAGATAATTGGGGAGGATTTGACTGAAAGCAGATAAGTGCCGTGCATTGTTATTGCTTATATAGTTGTTTATGGGGGCAAAAAATAAAACTGAAATTAACCAAAGAACAAATGAATTTACTGGAAGCCTGGAAAAATCATGGATTACAATAGAAAAATGTCAGCATGAAAAGTAATATGGTTAAGCTAATGTTATATGATGGGGCTCTAAAAATGCTTAATGTTACGTTGTGTATATAAATATGTTCTATAACGACGTATACGTTGAATAGGTTTTATATTTTATCTATATATTCATGTACGTGTAAATGCATGTATGTATATACGTCGTATCATTTAGTTTATCGTCTAGTGTGTATACTTTTCTAAATTACATTTACACCCCAAACAAGCCACATTGTCACTATGGCGTGGGGAGTTACTATAATGGACATAAGCTACTGGGGTACTATGTAAGGAGTTGGGCAGTAAGATGTCGGTTCACGTTACACTTGAACTTCTGCATGTCAGTAAAGTTGGGGAAGCAGGGAGCCGGAAGGGAATTCCAAAGTCTAGCGGTTCTGGGGAAGAAACTACTTGAGTAGAAAGCTCTCCTACATCTAGGGATCTCTACTGTGTAAGGGTTGAGATTTAACTGCTTGTCGGGTTTGTCGAGGGTATTTACGTCGTTGGTGAACAAGTGCTTGCAGTTCGTGAGAGCATTCACCATTAAAATATTTGTAGAACAAACAGAGGGACGCAACATTTCGTCGGTGGGACAGGGGCTGAAGCTTAGATAACAGTTCAGGACCTATCAGTTGTGAGACTCTCTCTTGGACCTTGTCAAGGAGAGAGAGACGAGTAGCAGATGCACCAGCCCAAATATGACAGCAATACTCCATACATGGACGAATGGTGACCTTATAGAAGTACAGGATACTTTCGGGCATTAGTAACTTTCGAGCACGGTAGAGAGCCTACCTTCTTCGCAGCGGTCCTGGCAATGCTCTCAATGTAATTGTTCCAACTCTGCTTCCTGTGAACGTTAGGCCGAGGAGTTTAAAAGAAGTACTTTCAGATAATGAATCTTTGGCCATTGCTATTGGTGGCAGAGAAGGTTTCTTGTAATTATGTAAGGAAACAAGTTTATTCATGGCAGCATTGAATGTGACCATCCATTTTTGTCCCCATTCCACTACAGATTGGAGGTCATCCTCTAGTGTTTCTGCCATTTCCTTAGATATGTGTTCATTTGTTTTCCTGTCATGCCTGTTATAGAGCGTGGTGTCATCAGCATATATACCCATCTCAGAGACAATTTTGTTGGGGACGTCATTTATGAATATTAGGAATAATAAATGGCTAAGAATAGACCCCTGAGGCACTCCCGCATTTATATCATATTATGTAGATATACGACCGTCGAGGACAACCTGGATTTTTCTCTTATCTAAGATATAATTAATTAGGTGTATATTTAATTATCGTCCAGTGATACCGTATATACTGATTTTTCTTAGATCTTCATGCCATACCCTGTCAAAAGCCTTAGTTATATCTAGAGCTACCGCTCTACCCCTCCTGCTTTGTCCAGTGAATGGTATATACGTTCAGAGATTACAGTTAGGATATCTGCTGTGAAACGGGCTTGCCTTAATCCATATTGTTATTCAGTCAGAAGTTTAGCATCTGTAAGGGGATGGACTCGAGTTTGGTTAATTACGGACTCACATATTTTAGCGAAAAGTGGGAGGAGGCTAATGGGGCGATAATTTAATGGGCCAGTTCTTTCGCCAGAATTCTTGACAACTAGTACCACAGAAGCAGTTTTCCAGCAGTCCGGAAAGCAAGATTCATTAAGGCATTTGTTGTAGAGTTTGGAGAGAACTGGAGCTATTTCGGCGGAGCATTTTTTTTAATAGCACAGCCGGGATGAGATCAGGTCCACATGCTTTTGAAGTGCCAAGGATTTATGATAGCGTGTACCTGAGATGGGGTGATTTTCAGATCGTCTAGCGTAGCGTCTGTCCGCAAAGGAAAGTCAGGGACGGGGTGGTTAGCAGGGTCTAGTGCGGAGTTGGAGGCAAACCGACTGGCAAGCATGTTAGCCTTCTCGGTTGCTGAGCAAACAACCTCGTGATTGTTGGTTAGTGGGGGAATTGTTGATTGCCCATTATTTACTACACTGTTGTAGATTTTCCAGAAATCACTGGTTCCTAATTTTTGTGCTTCAATGCGTATTTTGGTAGTTTCGGTAAATTCTCTCCTAGCTGTTGCTATTTCTTTCTTACAGTTACTTCTAGCTTCTATGTACTTCTGTCTATTTGAACTGGGCTTATGTCGGTTAAATCTGTGGTGCGCATGCTGCTTTTGCGCGATGATAGTTGCACAAGTATAAGTAAACCATTGGAGAGAGTGTGGCTTGCTATAAAATTTCAATGGTCACATTTGCGCACTGTTCAGCAGGAAGAGAAAAGATATTTCCCCCATGGGGCATCTCTGATGAGATCCCTGATGACTTTCCAGTCAGCCTTTTTATAATATCTCGTCGTTTTGAGCAAAGGCTCTCCAGTTTTGTGCTCTAGATGTTAGGGCGGTTTCGACCATTATCACTGCATGATCAGTGTTCCCAAGTGGGCTGTGGACATTCGTTATACAATTATCGGGGACTGTGGCCAGAAAGATCTAGAAGTGACGCGTGTTGTTCTTGCCGGTCTGGGAAATGGGTTGGTAACGTAACCATCTGTAATAGGGAGTGAGATATAGAGATGCTATGTGTTGTGCTGCCAGCTGCGTCTGTGTAAATAGAGAATCCAAGCCAGTTTCTGTGGTGGACATTGAAGTCACCAAATACATGTACTTGTGACCTAGTGTCGAGGGAGAATGCTGTATCTATGCTGTCAGAGATTTTTTTTATTATGATGCAGTCCTGGGTCGAAGGAGAGCGGCAGAGAAAATAGAAGTAGCTAATGTTATGTTGCATGTAAAGTCTAAAAACATTTATGCAACAGTTCTAATAGGAAACGATTAATGTCGACGTATCAAAAAGTTGTAGACAAACAGTTCTTCAAATAAGACAACACATTCCTGATTTATTTATGAACATTTTCAGAGATTACACGGTTTTACATCTTGGCTGCCTGAAATGACGCCGCTTCCTGCGTCCTTTTGAGTCGTCCGTTCTCTCTGATGTCCAGCTAACGACTGCCTAGAATCTCTCCAAATCTACATACATCACGTGTCTCATTACGTCTAATCATTATGTGCCTCATACCAACAGCTGATGTCCCCAATCTAGTTATTTGTTTATGCAAACCAAAATCATGTTTACATCTATTTTCTATTTTCACATTCCTTTTGCAATATTATATGCCAATAATTTTTCCCAATTTAATTTTTTATTTTTCTAATCATAATAATTGATCCAGCGACACGCCTTCGCTCGAATAAATTATTATTAATAATAATAATAATAATAATAATAATAATATTAATAATAATAATAATAATAATAATAATAATAATAATCTTTTGACCATTGGATCCGCTTGCCACAGTTAACACAGATACTACGCTATGATCACAGCCCAAAGGGTCACAACATTACACTTTAAACCGGAAAAGTAAAGGACTAGTTGTTAAAACTGGAAAAGAAAAGGACAAGATATTCTAGTAAAAAATATAATAAATTTATAACTTAAAATATTGCAGCATTAAGAATTTTTTAAATTCAATTCATAACATTATATAATCAATTCTTAATGATGCAATATTTTAAGTGATGAATTTGTAAGGGGTGAACATAAGTAAAAAAAAAATATGTATATAATATCATATATAGTAATTTGTAACTCAAAACACATATCAGAAATACCAGAAAATACCTAGGGACAGAAAAATATGTGAAGAACGGACGCTGAACGATTAAATATCTTTTGTAAGGATCACTCAAATGTCTAGATTGAGAATTGAAATTACTAAGCAGATCAGTGAAGCTACAAAAAATTACGAGGAAGCTTTTAGTGACTAGTTAAGGATTTTAGTAATAATATATATATATATATATTGTGCCTATGGTTATAAAAGTCGGCTTATCATTTTTTAAAAAAAGTTTTAAATTTCTTTCTGATTGCGCTTGCAAGACAAAGGATTCAAATTAATCTCTAAATGGGTAAAATGTATTTTTATACGTAAAAAAAAGTTATAACGAAAAATGTTATAACAGCAGCTAAGTAAAACCTAAAATTCAGCTAAATTTGAAATTTAAATAAATTAATTGTAAAAATCTCATTAAAGATAAATATCAGTTTTCATACAGTTTGTGTATGAATTAAAATATAATAGTCATGCGTATTTTATGACCGGGCAACATCGGGCGATCTGATATATATATATATATATAGTAATTTATAAATTACTAACTAGCTCTACCTACGTATTGAGCACTTTTGAAGTAAATACTTAAAGTTTACGCACAAATCTATACTTTCGTATATTAGGTTTATGTGAGTAAATGAAGTAGTTATATATATATATATATATATATATATATATATATATATATATATATATATATATATATATATATAGTAAGTTATAAAATATATATGGCGATTAAGCTGCACTTAATATTCCGCGTTTAATCCACTCTAGGAATCTTCAGGCTTATTATATTTACTAACTAGCTCTACCTACGTATTGAGCACTGTTGAAGTAAATACTTAAAGTTTACGCATAAATTTATACTTTCGTATATTAATTTATGTGAGTAAATGAAGTAGTTATATATATATATATATATATATATATATAAATATATATGTATATATACTAGCATGAGTACTCAGCGTTGCCTGGGTTTACATACAGTTCCGTTTGGAACACACCTGCTACACTAATCATTTTCATCATGGGTAACATGGATACCCTCACAACAATTCCATAAATAAAAGAACGGATATAAACATGTAAATTTAATCGTTCTTTAAAAGAAGAAGTACCTGATACCCTCTCCACCAGATGTTTCAAATGTAATCCCACGCACACCAAACAAAAAAAAAACTGTATTTGTCATGTTTTGCCCCATCCATTTCGATCGCTAAATTTGAAAAAAAAAATGCCAGAGATGATATATCTCGTTGAATGCTTTGTGGACAAAAATGGGTGTTCATTTTTACGTTAAATTTACATAGAAAAGTGATCCCCCACTTTAAAATGTTAATTTTCTTTTTTTCGAAATTACTTCTTTCATATTATTTATAAAGATTGTTTAAACGTATTGGGGGCCAGAAAAAGTAGGTCCTAATTTTTTTAGGGGTTAAAAGACGCTGAGTCACGTCGTAAAAATTTACCTTTTTTTTAATTAGAAATTAAAGTTTGTAATCGATGAGATTAACGTGAAAAAAAGAAGAAAGAAAAGTGTAAATTGTGGAATTCAGAGGGGGGCAGTAGATCCTATTTTTTTAAGTATTAAACAACGATGGGTCACATCGTAAAATTTGCGATTTCTGTATAGCTGTTTAAAGAATAATAACAATAAACAAATGAAATGATCGGAAGATTCTAAGGGGCAAATAACTCTAAAAGTTTTTTTTAAAAATTCGATGTTGAAATAATAATTCCCCAAAAAATAAATATGTTATCAATATAATTATTGTTTAAAATATATTAAAACAATTTTAAATAAAACGCTGAAAACAATTCTCTCGCTAGAAACATTAATTGAGATACCGCTATTTAATGAAATCGATTTTTCTTAATGTCATATGCAAATGACATAATCTTTTTATTGTATCTAGTTTCCAAGAATGAAGCTATATATAGAAATAAATGAAAGAGTAAAGTAAGGAAACTTTTGTATATATTAATCAAATTGTGAACAAACAAACAAACAAACAGACAGGATTACGGATTTATATATAATATATATATATATATATATATATATATATATATAAGTGAGAATGTGTATGTGTGTGAGGACACTTCTCAACATTTATTCTGAACAAATTTTTTATCTACAGTCTTGCAATTTGGAATATAGGATAATCAGACACGTGAAAAACTTTTTAATCGGTTTTTATCCGGTAAAACAGGCTGCTACATGGTCAAAATGGAAAAAAAATGATACGCATGACAATCGAATTTTTATCTGTTTGCTAACTGTTTCACAATTGCCCACGCAGAAAACGTTCACATGACATTCATTATGTTAAAAATAGTAAGTTTGAAAACACTTTTTAAACATCTTGTATGATGGCTTAATAGTTATCTTAGTTAACCCACTGTTTTTAGGTTAGGGTTTCGACTCAGCTCGAGTTTTTTTCTCTACTTAGTAGAAGTGAACTGTTTAGAAAAAACGTAATACTCGCATGCGCATGTCTTAATTTCTTACCGTTCTTTTTACATTATTTTTCTTAAAGAAAATTTACGTTACGTTTTATACCTACGATATTTCTGTTTATAATAAATAAGAATTCTGCAATGGTTAAACTATAGTATCTATGCGTATTTTATGACTGAACAATGCCGGGCAACCTACTAGTATATATATATATATATATATATATATATATATATATATATATATATATATATATATATGTGTGTGTGTGTGTGTGTGTGTGTGTGTGTGTGTGTGTGTTCGTATATTGGGACAACATTCTTTCATATATACAGGTTTGGTTGAATATAAGTTCTAAGTTCTGGATATTCTTTTTTTTTTGCCTATTTTTTTTTCAATATGGCGGACTAACTTTCTCGCGTTTTTTAGCGAGAGTAGAGAAATTTGCCAAACGTACTAACGTTTTCAACCCACACAGGTCGTCTTCAGGTACTGTGGTATATTGGATGTTAATTGATGAATTGACTGGTCATCTTATCAGTCAATTCACCAATGAACATTTACTATACCATAGTACCTGAAGACGACCCATTGGGGTTGTAAACACTAGTATGTTTGGCGAATTTCTTTACTCTCTCGTCAAAATACGCGAGAATGTTAGTCTGCCTATTTAAAAATGTACAAAAATGAATATGCAGAGCTTAACGCTGATATTTGACGAGACCTATATATATATATATATATATATATATATATATATATATATATATATATATTTGCATAATATATTATACACTTTCGCTATATATATGTATATATATATATACTTTTGCAGTATATATATATATATATATATATATATATATATATATATACTTTCGCAATGTCTACCACAACTATAACCTTTTTTTAAGGGTTGGGGATGATGGAATATATATATATATATATATATATATATATATATATATATATATATATTCTCCAGAACAATAGCGTATCATCTCGATTCTGAAAAGTTGTTCAACTGAATAACTCTGTGCAATCTTGCTGTGTGATTATTGTTTTTGAGGTGCCGCATCGTCTGACTTATATGCAGCATCCCTGGAGAGCACATTAAACAGTTTGGTGGCAGGTGTTCGCTTTTCTTGGAATAATGATGTAATTAGCTCTTACCTTTCAACTGCGCATTTTTTTTTCTAACCGACTCCACATCATAAATGTCTGTGCCTTTCTGAGTTTCACTCAGTCACATTTTACTCAATCATATTTTAAACGATTTGGGTCAAACTTAGAAGAAGAATCGGAAAGATTCTAAACTAACTTTAGAAAAAACTATTCGGGACAAAAATCGCTTGGCAGATTGATGTCTACATGAGTCGCATAGTGATTGAAATGATTTTGCATGTAAAATGAAGGTTTTGTTACGTCCAAATAATGTGATCGACAAATATATATCCCCACTAACATTCCTCCTTATGAGGGTAAAGTCTGACACAAAGTTTGTTTTTAAATAAAAGATGGAATCAGTCTACAGGGTGGAACGATAAAATTATCACCCTAAAAAGACAACATGATTCCATTTCCCTTTAGTGAAAACGGGCTTTCTTTTTTTGTTGCAGACCATCTACTAGTTGGCCAATTGTATAAAAATCCCAAGAGCGATAAGAACCTTCCATCTGCAAGTGGCACAATATTCAACGAGCGAGATTAGAGATGCGCCGCTATACAAGTCATGCTCTTTATCGATCCAAGTTATGACAATAGGACCATTGCCAGCATCTTCAAAATGCATTGCTAGATTTTCCCGAATAACAGAAACGTGCCCAGGGTGATAAAAGCAAAGTTTCCGGCCACGGATATGGTCTTTGGTGTGGTTTCAAGCCAGGGTCATATCATGCCACCTCGCATCTTCGAAGTCGGCTTAAAAGTCAACACCAAAGTGTACCTGGATATACTGAAGAGTGTGATGATCCCATCGTAAAGTCAGATGACCACTGGCAAACTCTGGGTGTGGCAGCATGGCTCGGCGCCGGCCGACAAGTCAAAAGAGACCCAAGGCTTCAGAAGGAGTCCTACGATTTTGTACCCTTTTTTGTACTTTGTCGTCTTCAGGCGTGTGATGAATTAAAATTGTGTTTAGTAAATTTATTGAAAAAGTCAATAAAAATCGTTTAAAAAAGCTTAAGCGTGCCCTCTCACCCTTAATATTGAGCCTAATTGATCATCAGTTTGTTTAGACGAATGAGTAGGGCTTCTATTATGGGGAGGCACAGGCTACAATGTGAGACGGCTAAAATGGCGGCATTTTTTATTAATATATTTTTTAATTCATTTTTGGGGATGCCATGTGCTACTAGCTGCTGGTAGATGGAGCTGTTAAGGGAAGTCAAATTACATGTAAGCCAGCGAGAAATACTTAACCTAGTCATGTCGATATATGAATTGTTTTTGGAGACATATTCTCCTATAGGGCATGTGAAAACATACACGGCGAAACTAGTTTTTTTTAATAAATTGGCGTAGGCTGTCGGGTTTTTTGTAATAAATGGTAAATGAGAGTTGAAAGATTTTTATGATTAAATACATTTTTTTTTAATTAAGTTTCGTCGATTTGATAATTAGGATGCATTTAGTTACATTAGTCTGTGGTGTTCCCTGGAAGCTGAATGACAAGTCTCCCCGGATTTCCTGTACTCTCCACCTCTTTCGAATACATTTGCAAAAAAAAAAAAAAAATGCATTATCGCACCAGCTGCTTGCCATTGATTTCTCGTTGGCAGCGGCTATTGGTCCTTGCTGAAATTTGAGTGACAATAAGTCTCTTCAAGGTCCCAGTTCTCTTTGCAGTGATCCGGCAGGGGCCTGGTCAGTCCCTCGGTCTTTCCTTCCTCCTTGACTCTACTTGGTTGTTTGATTTCACTCTTTCGGGGGAGGCAGTGATGTGGCAGCGGGAGACTTGAGGTGGCGTTGTGGTTAGAGAACTTATAGATATGCGGCTTCTGTACTCTTGGTTCCATGTAGTGTTTCATATTTTGCTTCTGCAGCAGTTTGTCTGGCCTGCGCGTGTTGTTCCTGTCTGTTAGTTTCCACATTCAAGGGGTTTTCTTAATATTTCACCTGTTTTCATTATTGTTGTTCGGTGTACTTTTTCAGTCATTCCTTTGATTCCAATTTCTCCCATTCTTTTTTCAAAAATTTTCGGAATTGTTCCGAGTGCTCCTACTATAAAAGGTATTATTTTGATTTTCTTGATCTTCCATCTTCCTTTAAGCTCTTTGGCTTGCTCTAGGTATTTACTCCGTGTCCTATTTTCTTTGATATTCACCCCGTGGTCAGCTGGAATAGCAAAGTCTACGATTTGAGAGAATTTTTCTTTTTTATTAATTATTACGACATCTGGTCTTCTCGTTTCAATGGATTTAACAGTTTGTATGTCCATGTTCCATAGGACTTTGTGATTCTCGTTTTCAAGTACTGTTGTCGGCTTATGTTTGTACCACTTGTCTGTGCGTTCGTGATACAGTTGTTTGCATAATTTCCAGTGTATTAACCTCCCCACTTGGTCGTGTCTGTTCTTGTATTTCTTTCGAGCCAGTTTGCTGCCTTCACTTATCACATGGTTTATTGACTCGTTTCTTTGTCCACAGAGTCTGCATTTGCTGTTTTCTTGTGTTTTGTTGATCTTTGATGTGGTTGATTCTTATCAAGGTGTCTTGTGCTGTGGTTATAAGGGATTCAGTTTCTCGGATTATGTCCTTTTCGCATCCATGTCCAAGTGTTTTCGTTATTTTCATCTTTTGTCATGATTATGAATTTTCCGTGTAGTTGTTTCTCTTCCCACTTTTCTTTTCTTGTCTTATCCTTTGTCTCTCTGTTTTCTGTTTTCTCGCTGCTATGTTTATTCGTTCAGTGTTTTGCATTATGTATTTTTCTAGTTATTTTTTGGTGTCATTCACACAGTATTTTATACTAACTAGTCCTCTCCCGCCGTTATTCCTTTTCACGTAGAGTCGATCAACATCATCCCTAGGGTGAAGTGCGTTGTGTATGGTCACGAGTTTCCTGGTCTTCTGATTGTGCCGTCTCAGTTCTTTTTTAGACCACCCTATGAACGGCCCGGAGTATCTTACTAACGATACTGCCCATATATTTATGCCTTTTATTAGGTTTCTGCTACATAATTTGATGTCGAGAAGTTTTCTTGTTCTCCTGAAGTATTCCTTATAAATTCTATCTTTTATTTCTGTTGCTTTGATGGTGTCTGCTTCCAGTACTCCTAGGTATTTATAGGTGTCTTGTTCCCCTAGTGACCTCATATCCGTTTGATTGGGTAGTTCCATGCCTTATGTCGTCTCTAGTTTTCCTTTTCTCATAATTAGTAACGCGCACTTTTTCATACCAAAATCCATTTGGATACGTTGATTGAAGATCCTGGTGATATTTATTAATGTCTCTATTTCATTTTTGGTCCTTGCGAAAAGTTTCAGATCGTCCATGTACATCAGATGGTTCATTTTTTCCTACGTGTTAGAGAACTTGTATCTGGTTTGGCACTTTCACAGTATATTGTCCAGGGGCATCATGGCTATGACGAACAGTAATGGTGATAGTGAATCTCCTTGGAAGATACCTCTTTGTATGTTAATTTCTGTTATGTGTTGTCAATCAGCTGTTAGGTCCAGTCTCCATAATTTCATCGCATTTTCAATCACGTTGATGATCCTGCTTGGTATTATATACATTTTAAGGCATTCTATTATCCATACATCCTGTCGTACGCCCTTTTGTAGTCGATCCATGCCATGGCTAAATTCTTCTTTTTACCTCCTTTAGGAAGTTTTGGTCTATATATAGCAAATCATGTGTTCCTCGTTTTCCTTTCTAGCATCCTTTCTGTTCCTCTGGGAGAAGTCCACGTTATTCGGTGAGTTGTAGATTTGTTCCTTCAGTTGTGCTGTCAGTATTTTCCACATAGTGGGTAAGCACGTGATCGGCCTATAGTTGCTGGGGGCGGTTCGTTTCTCTCTGTCCTTCTGTATCAACGTAGTTCTGCCTTTTGTCATCCAAGCTGGTACGCTTGTTTCCTGTATATATCTTTTCATGTTTTAAGCTAGTCTTTCGTGTACAGTTGTAAATTTTTTGAACTAGTATGCATGTATCTCGTCGTGTCCTGGTGCTCTCTAGTTTGCCATTTTTCCTATGGTTCCTTTATGGTCTCTTTGCTTTTCTTTCATGTCTTTCAGCCATTCGAAATTTCTGTTCTAGTCCTGTCGTTCTTCTCATATCTTACTTCAATGGAGTTTTGTTTCTGTTGAGTTTGGTCGTTCCGTTTTTGTTTTTTCTCCGTTCGCGTTTTTGTGGAATTGGCTTTCATTGTTTTAAAATGTCCTGTTTTGCTTGCACTGTTCAGATTTATATCTATATCGTCTTAATCTTCCTTCTTTTGCTGCTATTTTTTGGTTCAGATCTTCGTGTTTCTTGTTTAACCTTTCCCTGCTAGTCACATTTCCAATTTTCAATTTTCTATACGCCGTTTTCTTGTTTATCGTTTTGACTTCTTTTTATGTTTGTTTATTTGGAGTTCTAATCTTATTTCCGATCCAGATTTTCTCGATGCATCTTTCCCCGGCTGTTTTTCTGATTTGAACTTCATACTTACCATCTTGATTTCTGCGTAAATTAAATTGTTTAGGTCTGTAATTTTATCTGTTGTGATTTATGGGAGGAGCTTGTTAATCTACTATGTTTCTGTTTTTAATTTCTTCTGTTCTTGATTCGTTAGAGATGGGAGCCTTGTCTTTTCATCGTTCATGACCTGTATTATTTTCCTATTCCATCTGCTTCTTCCTCTGTTACCTCTATTTTATTGTTTCCACGTTTGTAGGGTCCAGTCTTCGCAGGTTGTCCATCTGTGGTGTTTCTACTTGTGCGACTTCTACACGTGCGGTTCCAGTTGGGGGCTGCTTCATGCTCAATTTCCTCATTTACTTTTCATTGTATTTCTGTTAGTTCCAGTTTTGAGAGCCAGCCGCTCTTTAGTATCAGTCTTACCTGGTCTGCAAGTTTTTTTTACTGTTGTATGGTAGTCACCGGACATGTCCCATAGCTCTTTCATTCGTTTCCGATAGCCTCCATATCTACATTTAGGATTGCTTCTATAATTACGAGCCTATTCTCTTTCGTTGTCCAATTCTTCCTTCGGGGTTACTTTTTCTGGCGGTTATCTTGGCTGTGCTGTGTTTGGTTTGTATCATTTTGATCCCTGAGATTAAAGGGTATCCTTACCTGTTTAGCATCCGTGTTATTTGTGTTTCTGAAATTAGAAAGTGAGTCAATATTCTCAGGATGACGATCGGGCCCCCCATGCTGGTTACTGAGAGAGCACCTGCCGATCATGACACCCAGATCTTTATTCTGGATCCCACATTTTGTAACATTTGTATTAGGCATTTTTCATTATTATTATTATTATTATTATTATTATTATTATTATTATTATTATTATTGGCTCACATGGAGCTTTCACACAAGTCATCAAAGATCTGATTGGAAGCCTGTGGTGTTCTCTGGAAGCTGAGTGATAACAAGTCTCCCCAGTCATCCAGCTTTCTCCACCTCCTTCGATAGCATTTGCACATAAGTTTGCGTCATTGCAACAACCACTTACCATTGATTTCTCGCTGGCAGCGGCCATTGGTATATACTGGAATTTGAGTGGCACTAAGCCTCCCTAAGGTCCCAGTTCTCTTCGTGCTTGTCGAGTGTAATTCTGGTCTTTCCATCCTCCTTGTTCCCTTCTCGGCTCTTTGGTATCACACTTTGTTGGGGGGGGGCGGTGATGAGACGATGGGGGGATGCGTTATGGGGGTGTAGATATGCAGCGTCAGTGTTCTTCATTTCCTATAACGCTTCTTCATTATATTGTATACTTGTATTATTCTCCGCATTCAATGGGGTTCCCTTAATATTTCAGCCGTTTTCATTATCGTTAGTCGTTGTATTTTTGCAACCATTCTTCTGATTCCAATTTCTTCCATTCTTTTTTTGAAGTTTTTCGGAATTGTTCCTAGCGCTTCTACTATTATAGGTATTATTTTGATTTTCTTCATCATTCAAATCCCTTTTAACTCTCTGGATAGCTCTGTGTATTTTCTCCGTTTCTCATTTTCTTTCATACTCACCCTGGCGTCAGCTGGGACAGCAATATCTACGATTTTATATGATTTTTCTTTTTTGTTAATTATTACGACATCTGGTCTTCTTGCTTGGATGTTTTTTTTTTCATTGTATCTCGCTGCCATAATTATCCTTTCAGTATTTTGCATTATGTATTTTTCTAGTTCTTTTTTTGGTGTCATTCATACAGTCTTCTATGCGGACCAGTTATCTCCCGTCGACTTTCCTTTTCACGTAGAGTCTGTCAATATCGTCCTTTTGGTGTAGTGCATAATGCATGGTCATGAGTTTCCTGGTTTTCTGATCGAGTTGTCTCAGTTCTTCTTTTGTCTATCCTATAAACGGTCCAGGGTATCTTACTAGTGATACTGCCCATGTATTTATACCTTTTATTAGGTTTCTGCTATATAATTTCGTTTCCAGGAGTTATCTTCTTCTCCTGAGGTATTTCTTTCCAATTCTCTCTTTCATTATTATTATTATTATTATTATTATTATTATTATTATTATTATTATTATTATTATTATTATTATTAGAAGCGTTTTTGTAATGAAAGTATATTTAATTTATTGATCGAGGATATCATTTATGAAAACTAAATTCTGGAGTATAAATGGTCACTAGCTTTTAATAGTAATAGTAACATTCCCGTCTTAGTACCTCTTCAACTTTTTTAGTTAAAAACATAGGAGTCTTCACTTTTGTAACGGCCCTGATATTTATATTTTAGTATATGTATCTTCCCCTCTCTCTCTCCCCTCTCTGTCTGTCTGTCTGTCTGTCTGTCTGTCTCTCTCTCTCTCTCTCTCTCTCTCTCTCTCTCTCTCTATATATATATATATATATATATATATATACTCATATAAGGATATCGGGATTTAATGAGGATCAGTGAACATTCTACATTTCCAATAATTTTATTATCATCGAAATCGGCGAAATCAGCTATTTTTCAATCAAATCGATAGATCCCCATGCTCTAGTCGAGGACGGACGGTAGTGCACCAAGAAGAAGTTTCACATGCTTTCTCGCAGTGATTTAAACCACAATATTTTGTAGTTTGCATTGCGTTGTAGACAATATACGGTTGATTATTAAAAAAAAAATAATTGCTTGAATTAAAGTTTAAAATGTAAAAGTCAAGTATCATAGGTCAACTGTGCTCTAAATAGAAACATTCATTTCGAAAGCACCCGTATCTAATTACAAAATATACTGTTGATTTTATACACCGGTTCTTCTGCTTGTGCGGTAATAAATCATCTTAAATGTGCTTGTGGTGTAGGCTGTATAAGGGTGTTAACTTTTGTTAAAATCGAACTATTACTTCTTTAAATCAGATTTTATCGATTATCGATTATCGACACTTATCTAAAGCATCCCGATACAAAACCTAACTAAGAACACTCCTAGATACATGAGGTACATTTGTATGAAATTTCGCAAAAATCGAGTCAGTCGTTTCAGAGTCCATAGTGAAAGAAATCATACACACATACACACACATACTACCTTTTAGATATAAGTAGAGATATTTTTATTTTAGTATATGTATACGTACATTTTAACATATGTGCATACCTATATTTTAATATACACATTATAAGATTTATAGATAAATTCTGTGAAGTAGACAAAATATTGTTTGCAACAAGGATGCATATCTATATTTTACTGCATGTATATCTATAGTTCAGTGTGAGTATATATATATATATATATATATATATATATATATTTATATACTTCTGAAACTGTGTATTCCAATATTTTTAAATCTTATTCATTAGTTTTTTCTCCTTGCACAATTATTTACGTCATAAATAATGGCGTTATCTATAATATAAATCTCACCTGTCTGTTTAAATGTATGTGTGTATGTATGCATGTTTGTATGTCTGCCTAAATCTTTTGACAGAGTCGACGAATTATCACGTTATCGGTATCGTTTTGAAACTCGTCCATTCGGACGACAAATACCGAAAAATTGGCCAAAAGCATAAATTCCTTCACCCTCAACTGGGCACTTTTCTACAGGGAGGGGTAGTTTTTTTCGTCGATATTTTGCCAATGTTTGCATAATCCCCAGTGTATTACCCTCCCCATTTGGTCGTGCCTGTTGTTGTATTCCTTTTGGGCCATTTAGCTGCATTCACTTATTATATGGTTTATCGTTTCGTTTCTTTGTCCACCGAGTCTGCATTTGCTGTTTTCTTGTGTTTTATCGATATTTGTTTTAGTATGGTTGATTCTTATCGAGAAATCTTGTGCTGCAGTTATTAGAGATTCAGTTTCACGGTTTATATGTTCTTTTCGCATCCATGTCCAGGTGTTTTCGTTATTATCATCTTTTGTCATTCTTATGAATCTTTTGTAGAGTTGTTTCTCTTCCCATTTTTTCTCGGTTTGTCATTTGTCTCTCTGTTTTCTGTTTTGTTGTTTTTTCTTTGTATCTCGCTGCCATAATTATCCTTTCAGTATTTTGCATTATGTATTTTTCTGGTTCTTTTTTGGTGTCATTCACACAGTCTTCTATGCAGTTATCACCCGCCGACTTTCCTTTTCACGTAGAGTCTGTCAATATCGTCCTTTTGGTGTAGTGTATTATGCATGGTCATACGGTTTTTGGTCTTTTGATTGAGCTGTCTCAGTTCTTATTTTGTCTACCCTATAAACGGTTCAGAGTATCTTACTTAATTTAAACCAACGTCACTTTCGGATTGGCGATGGACTCAACAGCAAACACGTCAGGGTTTTTTTTTTTCACGTTCTTTTCGTCCTTCGCTGTACGGATTCGAGCCTGACCGCCAACTATCACACACCTCCAAACACCCGTGCAACGCCGGGCACCCAGACTAATACATCATAAATGATGGCATCATTAAACAAGGACGCCAATGGAGGATGTGTGTGTACAGAAGGGGACGTCACAAGAAAATGATATCTTAATTAATGACGCAACTAAATGACGGTTTATATTTAAGCAAATGGCGGATAATGTTTCATCTATATTACCCACGATATTACGGGTCTGATGGTCTGAGTTTCCAGTATATATGTGATACTGTGTCTATACTTATTCGTATATATATATATATATATATATATATATATATATATATATATATATATATATATATATATATAACTTTCTGTTTATCCGTCTCTATCGTTTTTATATTTCTTATGTTGTACTCATGTGAAGAAAATTATAAATGCGCAAATAAGATACGAATAATTAGGATTGAAAAAAAGAATTTCTAATACAGACTTCGAGACGCGTATATACTCTGGCTATTTCTGAAAGATTTTATTTCCTACAACTTTTTCTCATATAAGAGATAGTGCTAGCCTTTCTCTTCGCTATCGTTATTTTCATGGTAGAAACTAATCTTAAATATATGATGCCACCCGTAAAGCATTCACAATATCTTTAGCTATAACCACTGTCAATAAGTTACTATTCTGCACCTGTTTACCTAAGTCCAAACAGAACTTCCATGAGCAAAGTTTCTTTCATAGAACCACTCATCTGTGAATATATATATATATATATATATTTCACGGGAGAACTGAAACTGTAAATCATCTTATAAACTGCCTCCTCCTCAACCAAATTTCAGAAAAGACCTGTAGCGCTGAAGTGCACTCTTCAGTATCAAATTTGCGCTGGCCTGTAATTAATGAAAACAAATAATTTTATTTTGAACCAATCAAAAAAATTTCTGAATTTATTCGAAACTAGCCTGAGTGCCCGGCGCTGCCCGGGTGTTTGAAGGTGTGTGTATTGAGCTAAAAAAAAAAAAAATGATGGTAGCAGGCAGGCTCGTATCCGTACCGCTAAGGAGGAAAATAAGCTGAAAAAAAACGTGACATCTTTGCTGTTGCGCCCATTGCCAAACCGGAGGTGAAGTAGATTTAAATTAAGTTTAGATAATCGAAAAGAGGGTATGGCTTTCGAAAATTCGGCGAAAAAAGCGACCCCTTCCTATAGAAAAGTTCCCCAGTTAAGGGTGAGGGAATTAATGTTTTGGGCCAATTTTTCGATATTTGTCGTCCGGGGGGGGGGGGCGGGGGGGGGGGACGGGTCGAGCTCCAAACCGATACCAATCTCATAAAAATCCGCCGGATTTATATTATAGATGATCTTTCTGTGAGCCACCCAAATCCTTTAAAAGCTAGATTTTCTTTGACTAAACATTTGAAACCAAATACTTCAGACAGTGCTAATATACGTTTCCATTTAACCGCTGCAATCCTCAACTCACGTAATCATACATTATCACTGACATACTCACATTTTTAAGCACGACACACACACACACACACTGCCTGCTTGTATCTCTTAGTATCGTCTGCTCATTTAAAACAACTCATCTATTGAAATATTCTCAACCTTTCTCACTGAACTTTTTTCTAATATGATAAACAAAGTGCATTAACTCCTCTAAACAACTTTCAATGAATTATAATTTATTTTATTGAATGGAGAAGTTTTGGTTACGATTTCCAGAGCTCTGTAACGCACGACTCTTAATTAATCTATTTAGACTTCTTAAATGTCTCAGCTAATGAACCCTCTTGTTTCTACAAGAACGTTAAAAATATTCACGACCATTATACGTTTTTCGTATTGCTGAAAAATTCCATTTTTAAACATATGTAAAATATCTTTGTTTATATACAACTTCTGGATTCATTATTGTGTTTTGTTTACTGTATGAAAATGTCTCTCGTATTCTCACATCTCATCATAAACGCACAACCCCCCCCAACTTTTCACTGAAAATATTTCTCAGAATCAAGCTCAAACAGACAGCCATGTTTTTTCTTTGAAAATTTCCGGAAGGAAAATGGTTTTAATTAGTTTAACTGATAAGAAGCCACTATAAAGGGAGGTAATTCGTTTCTCATTAATTAATGTTTGCGATGATGATGGCTTTTTGTGAAACTTGACGTACAGACAAGTAAATTAATATTTAGATAATAATAATAATAATAATAATAATAATAATAATAATAATAATAATAATAATCCAAAAGAACTTGAAAAAAAAAGACTAGGAGAAATCAGAAAATCAGAATCAAGGGAAAGACTGAGACTATACATCAGACGGTAATGCTGAAAACAGCTGAAATCTTAAGAAAAACCCTCGAATGAGGAAACATGAGCTATAAACACTAACTGGCGAGATGAATTCTGCAATAGGAGTAAAACAAAAAGATAGAGGAACACCACACGGATAAAGAAAACTGTAACAGAAAAACCTTAAGTTAACTATGCCTCCCCCTCCAAAATATGTTGTGTTGTAATCGACTGACGCTACACTAAATAATTGGAAACGGTCAAGTAGGGTGGAAAGACCGAGGAGAGTCAGCACAAACCAGACTTCTACTAGATAGGTGTAAAGTGGATTTGAATTTTTTGAATGATTGTTGACACCCAAATTTCAGTGAAAACCAGCAAGACGTCAAAACGCATTTTTTTTTCACCCAGAATCAAGGGAATAACATCGGTTGCTATTAGTGAATAATTTCTGAATAATAGTCTGTACGAGAAGTAGTTGTGACCAAACGGGTCATTGCTATGTAGAGATGTTGTTCAGGCACTACAACAAATGATCGTAAAATTCTCATTTGGGATGTTCTAAAACCAATCTCACTTGTTAATTTATCACATTTATCGCGTATTTTAAGAATCATTTTTCTTTTTAGCCCTTTGATGTTTTACCGCAAATAAAACCGACGCAGTGACAGTTACTGCCCACCGCATAATACCGTGCGGCAATACAGTTCAACAAGGTTTGAGAATGTCGTAGACCTTTAAAGCCGTAAGATGAATATCCCACAACAATTGTGACATTTTTATAGCTTATAAGCTGCGATGGTTGGGTTGTTCCTCGTATTTCAGTTCGTAGGATAAAAGGGACCACTTTTATTAGATTAACGGCCATAAAATGTTCACTTTGAAATCGGCCAACAAACTAGATGTGCAGAGATTATCATTTGCGATTTTCCCGCCTTCAAATCGAATAAATAATAATGGCTGCCGTTGTTGCGACATTTTTTTTTTTGTGTTTGGTTTTCGGACTTCCTCTTACTAAAAAGTAGATACTCAAGCAGGAACTTATAAAGAATAGAAATATGTCTTATTTGCTAGTCGTACTCATCTATCCATTAGTTTATTAAAAGTTAATCAATGTTTATTTCTCTAAGACTTTATTCTTATAAAAATTTTATCACATAAAATATATGCTAAGACACCCTTTAGTTCTGGGATTGAGTAGTGTTTGAGAAAATATACTTTAATTTTTCTAATTAGTCATAAATTTTATATTTCTGAAATTTTAAGATGAGGATTTATAATTCCCATTATTTGGATTATTCCTGATACTGTTATTTTCACAATATTTCGGTCGATGTAACCCCCGACCTTCTTCAGGCGAATCTTGTCGAACTCGGGGATCTTTCTATCGAACATGGGATTCGCACCGATTTTTTTTTAGAACAGAACCCTTTTATTCAAATTACAGAGTAAGCATGCTCTCGTTCTGTACGCCACGACTTGATCGAAAGTCCTACGTAATTTGCAATTGGTGTTTGAGTGTCGCTCGCATTGAAGATTAAACCTTCAACTTTCCAAAGGATGCAACTTGTAACTGGATTTGGCCAAGTACTTTATCCACTGCACCACGGGTCCTTCCAAATTACTAAGGACTTCTAGGTTATTCTTTGTCCACCTTATAAACGGTCCAGAGTATCTTACTTAATTTAAACCCACTTCACTTCCAGATTGACGATGGACTCAACAGCAAACACGTCAAGGTTTTTTTTCCCGTTCTTTTCGCCCTTCGCTGTACGGATTCGAGCCTGCCCGCCTACTATCACTTTTTTTTTGCTCAACACACACCTCCAAACATCCGGGCAACGTCGGATACCCAGACTAATACATCATAAATGATGGCATCATTAAACAACGACAACCAATGGAGGATGTTTATGTACAGAAGGAGACGTCACAAGAAACTGACATCTTAATCAATGACGCAACTAAATGACGATTTATATTTAAGCAAATGGCGGATAATGTTTCATCTATACCACCCACGATATTTCGGGTCTGATGGTCTGAGTTTCCAGAGAGCACGAGAGTATGCTACGCCCGCGGATTAAAAAAAAGGGCTCCATGCAGATTCTAGAGTTCGACAGAAATATTATTGAGTTCAAAAGAAAAGAGTTCGACAAGATACACCTGACCGATATGTTGCCAAAAATAACGCTCAAGATGACAACAGTAATCCGAATAACACAGATCATACTTATTAGTCGTAAGTTAGAATGCCTGAACAAGTCTACTATCATTCATTTAACTGCTTTTATGTTTACTTCCATTTATCACCCCCCCCCCCGGAAACAGAAAACAAACAAACTAACAAAAAAAACAAACCCAAAAACAAGGTATATTGCCACTGAAACATACGACCTTTGTGTGATAGGGGGGTCAAATTCATAGGCTGAAACATAAATGTGAACTTAAGCAGCTAGATATTTGTTCATATCATATTTAAATTTCGGCATGTTGGTGATGAGTGAAGATCAGAAGTAGAAGCTTGGCAAGACGGGATGTTTCTTCAAGACAAGAGCCGTTCATTTCAATTGGAGCCAGAAACGGGGATTAGAATACTGGCGGTGAAAAGATAGGGGTTTGGTTTTGGATACATCAAAGGTAACCATTCACCCTTCTTCCTCATTTAACGACGCGCGTAAGGTCGGAAGAGAAATAATCATAAAGATCTTATTCGTTGTCGGCCTTTGAAGTATTGGTAGTGTCGTCAACAAAAGTATGAGAATTTTTATCTATTTTTATTTTTAAACAATTATTCATATTGGTGAGGCTGGTCGCTAACAACAATGAAATAAACGGGACACTATAGCAATAAATATAAAAAGATAATAATAATTGTCTAGTGTGAGATTCGAACCCACGGTGGTATAATATGTTAGAACTGAAGAAGAACATGGCTCGTCTCCGCATGAGGTGCAATCGGCGAATTTTTACCTGCAAAAAAATGTATTTAAAAATTATCTACCCATTTTTTCGATTTTTTCCTCCCTTTTTTCTCGACCCCCCTGTCTGTCTTTCTCTCTTTCTATCTATCACTTTTTCTCTCCTCTATCGTTGTTATTCTTTCTCTCGATGACTCTGTCTTTCGCTCTCTTTTCTATCCCCCTATTTCATCTTTGACATCTCTTCTCTCACTTGGTCATCATTATCTCCCTCCGCTCATCCTGTGACTTCAAAATTTCTTGCCCTCTTTATTCTTCCTGCCTTTTTTCTGGACCCCCCCTTTTATCACTCCTCTGATTTACCTACCCTCCTTCTCATTCTTTCATAGTTTTCCCATCTTCTCTTGTTCATCCTCTCTCTTTCTCTCTCGTTACTCGCATCACACTCTCTTATGCACTTAATTTCTTTTTTCTTTACTCTTTTATTAACACCCTAGTCCCCCCCTCTCTCTCTCTCTAACACACGCGTATATATATATATGTAGGTATTAAGAATAATTATTTATAATCATAATTATCAAGCCTATTTAAGAATATTAAAGGACGGGCACAGTCTGGGAAATAAAAAAAAATGAAAGGCAGTCAATTAGTGTCTATGCAATGTTAAAATCTAAAAAAAAGAGACGGGAGCAAGAGCAATCGTATGGGGATCGGCCTTTAAAATCCATCCCCATACGATTGCTGTTGCTCCCGTCTCTTGTTTTTTTTAGATTTTATCACTAAGGCAAACAAATTACTAAAAAATAAATCCCTCGATTCCAATTTTAATGAGTGAGGGCGAAATATGTCAATTGACTCGTTTTGATTTTTTTCCCCTACTTTTATTTTTTAATCGCTATCCATTTTCCTTTTCTCCTTGGCTTTTTTTTATTTTTTTAATATATAATGAATTCCGAAGGAATACGTCTTCTCTTCATGATTGCTTACCGTTCCCCATGTGGGGGGTACCAAATTGGTTAAAAGGGAAAATTATTCCCAACTCGCATGTAGGTAAAAATGCACTTTCGTAAATAATTGAATTCATTCAAAACATGTCGCTAAAACCAAAACAAAACAACATCTAAGTAAATCGCGATATATCCAGACAGTTGGCGAGATGGTCCAGGGGTAAGGGTTTAGACGCAGTACCGTTGGGTCCCGATTTCGAATCTCGCTAGATGCAGCTACTCTGATGGGTCGTAGAGGACGAGACACGTGTCAGTGGATAATTAAATTTTAAAAATAATATATATATATTTTGATGAGTGAGGGCGAAACATATATATATATATATATATATATATATATATATACTAGCGTTGTCCGGAATAGAATGAGAATCAACAAATGTCGCACACTCAATATTTTTATTGCCATCGAAATCAGTGGAATCGCCCAGTTTTCTATTATAACGTTATATATGACGTCATCCACGTTAACGTCATATATCACGTCTACTGTATATTCACAGGGTATATTGTGAATAAACAAAAAACTGGCAGACTGGAATACGACTTTATTATAATAGATGTGTTGTGTGTGTTGTGTGTGTGTGTGTGTGTGTGTGTGTGTGAATCTGTCTTTTCCTGTCTCTTCTTTCTAGTCTTGCTTCTTTTATCGCTAAGGATTGGCCTCTGCTCAGATGAACACAGTGTGACTTGCATTCATCCGCCATAATATGTTTTTTTTTTTTTTGGAAGCTCACAGAAAATACCAGGTTGCTGCTCATGTCACTGGAACTGGCATGCCTTGATCCTTTTACCATTATTCTGTTTCATGTTCAGACAATAAATCAACCCCACCACTGCTTTAAAACATAATAATAATAACAATAATAATAATAATAATAATAATAATAATAATAATAATAATAAAAACTCTTTGATGTTAACTTTCTATTATTTTGTGAACAGCATTCTGAGTTCTTTTAGACATTTGCAGAAACTTTCATGCCGAAGCACTGGTTGTAACCAATACGTTCCTTGCTCAGCTTTGTCTGTTTTCCAATATATCAAACCACTTTAGGAAATTTAATGCCGAATATAATAATTATAATAACTAGCGTGACTTGTGGAAATTCCACAGCGGATCCTTTCATATGTAATTTATTGATACTGGCATTCTGTCGATGTTCAACTAAACAACAATGTCCAGATATTATTGCAGCTCATTTGTTAAAACTATAAAAGTGTTTATCTAAGCTAGCAGGGACGCACAGCATAATCCGGTCGCAAAATACGCTTAAATATGATATTTTAATTCAAGCAGATTTCGTATATATTATTATAGAGTCAGTTTTCTATATATTCTTATATATTATAAAGTTTTGATTTCAGAAATCAAAAAATAAATTTATATCCATATAACTTGGGCGTATAAGCTTGAATCAAAACCGAAACCAAAACTTATAAAGAAATATATATATATAAATAAATATATATATATATATATATATATATATATAATTATAAAACTCAAATCAGCCTGTAATGGATAACCCAAACATCAGGTTTACGACTTCCGGTTGCGCATGCGTACAGATAAACCCATAATAGCGTAAATAAATGATCAACTCGACAATAAAACGGATTGTTTTACTGTGCACGGCTCCAGCGTCCCAATTGTTTTTTTTTCGCGTTTAAATTATCCAAATAAACAATTGTTAATACTTTATGCTTTTCTTTTCCATCCATTTCCGCATTGTGTTAATTAGTTTTATTGATCTTATTCCTAACATATAAATTAAATATTTGACCCAATGGGCCATGAATGTTTGTCTTAACATGGGGAGAGTGTTTTTAACTATTTTGTACTTTCAACTTACAATTTCATTTAATTTCATTTAAAAAGATATTTCAAAATTTGAATTTAACTTTAAGTATTATGGCATCTGTTCAGTGCACAGTTACCTATATGCATAGCAAACCACTTATAATTCAATTGCTGTAATTTTTTTTAAATAAACAATTATACACAGAACGACTCATAGAAATCTATCTAAATTTTTTTTTCATTTTAATATACTTTCATAGAAATTTTTCTGCTATGTCACAAAAAACTATTTCTTTTACGTCACTAAGTGTCACGCTCATACATTAATTCCATAGGTAATATGACATAGTGACTCAACGGGTCACGGGTAGTCTAGTCTAGTATATATATATATATATATATATATATATATATATATATATAACTTGAGTTCGTTCAATTGTAATCGAAACCAAAACTTATGAAGAACTCTTGGTAAAATTATTTGTAAAAAAAATAGATGATTTGAGTGCCATCAGGTATAATCGAAACCGAAATCAAACCTTATATAGAATTCTTGGTAAAATTATTTATTACAATAAATGGAAGATCATAAAAATTCAACGACAGTTATTCTGAAGAAAAAAGATGTAAGCGTGACACAGAAAATCACACCCAAGCTATCGTATTAATATATAGATTAATTAAGAATTTTGTTGGTTCGCTTTTACGGCATATCAACCTATTTGGCTTATGAAAGTCAACAACAATAGTAAAGCATTCTTTCCAACGTTTGTTTTCTTATTTTTACGGCATACCAACATTTTTTTTTGAGAAAATCTCACCGGAAATACAATGACTATAATAAAGTATTAATTCTAAAATGTTCTCTATTAATTCTACGGCATATCAACCCTTTTTAATGTTTGTATTCTATTTTACGGCATACTACCCATTTTGTAATGCATACATAATAACTAGTTACATAATAACTAGAACTGTCGTTCCGAAAGAAAAGACTATTATTTTAAGTAAAAAAAAAAAAAATAAATAAATAAAGAGTTACGAAAACGAGAGTAGTGACATTAAACTGAGCAAACCTTTGTGCTCCAGAATTGAATTTTCTACGTAGTCACCATCATTCTAAATGCACTTTTGCCAGCAATCAATGATGGCTATGCATGGGCGTCTGGGGCGCATTCTGCCATACGGGGGTCGTTCCAAAAGTAAAGTCTCTTATATTTTTAACTTAAAAAGCTAAGGGGCCATGAAAACAAGGGTGGTACCATTAAAACGAGCTACCGGTTTGCTTCATAATTTTTTCTACATAGTCATAAGCATTCTCAATACACTTTTCCCAAGGAATCAATGTAATAGCTTCGCTTCTGATGCACGTCCATAACAGGGGTTGTTTTATTAGAGTCTCACACCGTCAATCTCTGAAACAGAGAAATGAAATTTTCAGATCATGAATGTTTAAGTTCAGTTTTTAAAACAATGCAATTAGCAATCACGTCTGATCCGTTTGGGCGGAATAAACAAATCGGAGGCATTACGTTTCTCGTATAATAAACGATTCATCCTAAGGTTTATTCTCTTAATTGTACAACATATGAACCATTTTTAACAGATTTACTATTTAAAGCATAATATCTCTAGAAAACCATTAAGATTTTTCCTTAATATTATGACATATCAAACATTTTACCTTATTTAATGGCAAATCACGAAACTCTTCCTTTTTAATTCAGGTTTCTTTTAATGTTACAGCATAGCAATCCATTTGTCGGAGTTTGTAAAACCCGTAAGGTATTCCTATCGTACGCAATTAATTGAATTGTTTATTTAGTCTCTTTTCAGGCATATCGACCACTTGTTTTTACGTTATTTAGGACGAAAACATAAGTATTGTCCTTGGCAGAGTTAGGCTACATTTTTGTAGAAGTGTCGTTAGTAGAGTGTTGTTTAGATCGATGTGGTGGTATATGGTGTGGTTTAAATTGGGGTAAAGTAAAGTGAGGTAAGTATACGGTGTTCTTTAGATTGAGGTGTTGGTATATTGCAGTGTTTAGATTGAGTAATGGTATATAGTGTTTACTAATAGTCCATCGCTGAAGCAAGTAAAAGTGTTGGAAGATTGACAGATCCTTCGGATGGGAGGCACTTTGGTTATGTGCAAAAATAGCCAAGAATTAACCAAAACGAACGAGCTGGAACATACCTCATTCCCGGAAAACAGGCCTAGTCAAACAAAAGCATTTCGATCCTGTAAAGCATTCATTCCAACGTTTGTTTTCTTATTTTTATGGCATACCAACACGTTTTTAGAATATATCACCCGGAACTATTAATTCTAAAATTTGCTGTATTACTTCTGCGACATATTAACTCGTTTCATGCTTATTTTGCGATGAAAAACCACTGACAATAGTAAAGTATTCTTTCGAAGATTTGTTGCCTTAGTTTCATGGCATATCAACCTTTATAAGCTTAGTTCACGCTCAACATCTACTGTAATGTTTGTTTTTTAATCTGCGGCATACTGTCCCTTTTAAACTTATTATTTGAAACGTACACAATAACTAGTTACATAATAACTAAGACGCTTGTTCAGAAAGTAAAGTAAAGCCTCCTATTTTTAGGTTCGAAAATCGAGTACGGATTCTCGGCCAGCATTAAGATCAACACTTGTTTGTAGAATAGACGTTATAGCCGTACAATATTCCGTTTTGGGAAGCAAGTTCTACGACATGTCAGCCTTTTAGTCTAATCATCAGAATTAATTCATCTTATGAAAATTAACAGATTTCTGGGACAGAGGACAAGCTTTGTATTATCTCGATTATTCTGGTAACTGTTTTCATCTCATATTTCATTTTCGCAACGATTCAGCTGATATAACCTTCGGCCTTCTTTAGGTGCATCTTCCCTAACTCGTAGAACCTTTGTGTCGAACTCGAAATCTGCAAGTAATTTTGAACTCTTTATTTAATCCAATAATATGTGACATAACGGATACAATGATAATAAAAATAATAAACATTAGAAAGTGCCAGTCTTTTGGAGGTTGAAGGTCCAATCTTCTGTATCAGTGACACTAAAAATACAACTTACGAATTACTTAAAGTTTCTGTCCGGCTGTGATTGACGAAACGAGAGCATGCTACCTCCGTGGATTAAACAAAGGGTTCCATCCAAAATTCTGTGTAAATTGCCAAGTTGGAGATAAAGATTCCAGAGTTCGACAATGTCCGAAACCTTGTGAGAATAACATCAAAAACCATAATATAATATATAAATATGTCATATATATATATATATATATATATATATATATATATATATATATATATATTGTATTTAGTGCATAGAAAATTGTGACAAGTCAATGGTACCGTCGGTTTCAAGCCAGATAATTAGGACTGTTTAAGATATCTATATCAAGCTCTCTTCAGCCAATACTCATCTATTTTGTAACCGGAAATGGAATATATATATACCTCACTAGTTCACGTTTAACTCTCGTTTTGTTAAATATCCCCTCTCGTTTATTTATCGGATGATGATGATGATTTCATTAACTTTAAAAATTTAATTCTTTTAATTTTAAAATCTAATTTCAATTGAAATTTTTTTATATATTTTTTTATGTATATAAAACAATTTCAATTTGAAACCAATTTAATTGAAAAATCTAATTAAAAAAAAAAAATTAAATATAAAAATTCAACCTTAAAATTTATATCAATATCGGTTAAAAACGTAAAATTTCATTTAATTATATCGAATTACGTTAAAAAATTTCGAAATCCGTTTAAAAATTTCTTTAAAATTTTAATCCTTTCAAGGTTTGGGGAAGTGAGTATTTATCTAGCCGAAGAGGTTTTCCTAGTATATTAACACTATCATATTTTTCCTATAGTTTTAAAATTGAAACCGGTTGTAAATTACATTTATTAAGTATGCTTTCTAAAAAAATTATATGTAATACATTAATTTAAAATCTATAATACAATTACGATTAAAATCCAATTTTACCGATTAAACCCAATTTTATCATTTACAAGTTTACTAAAGTTAAAAAATTTTTTTTTTATACATATATATAATTAAACCTAACTTTTGTCTTTTTCACGGACCCAGTTTATTAGGAGTCCTTTCCTTCTAGGTATACAACTTTTCAAAGATTCACTCCTCACATTTAGACATCTTATTTTGGGGTCATGAATTGTCCCGAGGATGTGGTATTTTTCTGCATTACAGAGGGAGCATTGACTTAATTCCGAGGTGTATGCTGGTTTGTGCTCTATTTTTCTCCATTTTATGGAAAAAAAGCTGTATTTTTTTAGCTCCCATACCCGGGTAGCTGATGCTGCATTTATTGTTGTTTTAGCTCTAAAAGAGCTCATGTGCGCATAGTATCTTTGTTTAAATTGCCCTTGTGTCGTACATATATAATTTCCGGTATGTTTGTAGATTGGTCCGTTATTGTGGCCTCATAAATAAGGGATTCAGCTTTACAATTGCGCTCCAATTGGAAACTATTTTTGGTCCTGCGAGAGCAGCCTGCTTTATCTATTTTATTTTATTTTTTTGGTTCCTTAGATATGATCGACTTTATTGATGGAAATAGTTACATCATCTCCGGGCAATTTATAACCCAGAAATAAGATGTCTAAATGTGAGCAGTAAATCTTTGAAAGACTGTATACATAGAAGGAAAGGACTCCTAATTAACTGGGTCAGTGAAAAAACAAAACTTAGATTTGATTATATATATGTATAAAAAAAACAAAAAAACTTTAGTAAACTTGTAAATGCTAAAATTGGTTTTAATCGGTAAAATTGGATTTTAATCGAAATTGTATTATAGATTTTAAATTAATGTGTTGCATGTACATTTTTAGAAACCATACTTTATAAATAAAACATACAATCGGTTTACATTTTAAAACTATAAGACAAATATAATAGTGTTAATATACAAGGAAAACCTCTTAGACAAATATAATAGTGTTAATGTACTAGGAAAACCTCTTAGACAAATATGATAGTGTTAATATACTAGGAAAACCTCTTAGGCAAATATAATAGTGTTAATATACTAGGAAAACCTCTTCGGCTAGATAAATACTCACTTGCCTAAACCTTGAAAGAGTTGAAATTTTAAAGAAATTTTTAAACGGATTTCAAAATTTTTAAACGTAATTCAATATAATGAAACGAAACTTTACGTTTTTAATCGAGATTAATATAAATTTTAAGGTTGAATTTTTATATAAAAAAAAAAAAAAATTTTTAAATAAGATTTTTTAATTAAATAGGTTTCAAATTGAAATTGTTTTATAGACATAAAAAGATTTTATACAAAATAAATTTCAATTGAAATTAGATTTTAAAATTAAAAGAATTAAAATTTTGAAGTTAATGAAATCATCATCATCATCCGATGAAAAAACGGGGGGTATTTAACAAAACGAGAATTAAACGTGAACTCGTGAGGTATATATATATATATATATATATATATATATATATATATATATATATATATATATTCCATTTCCGGTTACAAAATAGATGAGATTGGCTGAAGAGAGCTTGATATAGATATCTTAAACAGTCCTAATTATCTGGCTTGAAACCGACGGTACCATTGACTTGTCACAATTTTCTATACACAAAATACAATATATATATATATATATATATATATATATATATATATATATATAATGACTAATGAAAAAAAACGGAAAAAATACAAATATGTCATTCATATATAAATATATATATATATATATATATATATATATATATATATTATAAATATCGATATACTAACGGTTATACAATTCAAATAAGTTTAAATTAATTTTTTCACAGAATCTAAAGACATCATTAAATGTTATCTATGATTACATATAGAGTCACTAATTTTAATAATCGATACTAGAAAAGTTATGACGTCGACTATAGTAAAAGACGACTCTAAGGCTCCCGTTTCATTATCTGGTACATAGCAAAGTAGGTAAATAGTGTCACCTCATTACTCCCCTTCCCCTTGATTACTCAACTAATTTTTCAACGACAATTTTGCTGTAAATAACAATAAAATTGGTTATTCTATTTTGTAATTTAGGTCAGAATTAGATAACCACAAAAGGGTTGAAGCAAACAAAACTAAACCGAACGAACCTGGTCTTCTCTTTACATATCAACTCCAGGTCGACTATTGCGCAACACTCCGAAAGTGTGGTGACCTTCATTGATGAGCTCCTGTAACTATCCCGTAAGGGAAAATTTTAATTACTCGTCACAAATTGCTTTTTAATTAAACTTTTCCAAGAAACCATTACCAGACCCACTTTTCTCGCTCACACGATCAAAGATTCACTCAGCGTTTCCTTTATTTTCAATTAGCGTTTACTAATTTTATACCTAACTAGCGGAGCCGTGAAAATTTTATGATTAGAGTAGATTGCTTTTAATTTAAAATTGCCCTGAATTTGCGAAGACAACGTAAAATCTAATTCTATATATATATCTATAATATAAAGCTGAACGTCTGTGTGTGTGTGTCTGGTCACGAATAGGCTCCTATATTATAGAAAATTGATCATTTGTAATGATAGAAGATGTATTGAGACACAGGAATGGGTATCTTTGATCTGGCATAATGATGATTCATTAAAATTGTGGGGTCTGCGTATGTGCCTGGTCCACAAAGTATGGAAATAAAAAAATTAAAGAATTAAAAAAATACGTTTACAAGTGTTTTTGATATAGTTGTACACAATAATACTTTGATAAGTATGTTTTAACATAAATAGGGATGGTATAATAAAATTTTGGGGTCTGCGTTCGCGCCTGGCCTCCATAGAATGGAAATAGGCACAAACTTGAATAAAGACTTTTCATATCTATCTGCGTAAGTATACTTTGATAATTATATTTCAGTTGGAAGAAATATGGCATAATAAAATTATGGGGTGTTCGTTCGCGCCTGACCTTCATAGAATGGAAATATGTCACTAAGTTTAACAAGGTTTTTTAATATAGATCCACAGAATTTTGTGATAAGTGTTTCAGTGTGAACAGGTATGGTATAATAAATTATGGGGTTTATCTATTTTATTTTTACTTTCATCATATTTTGCTTTGGTTTTGATACCCCCAAATTCGAAGCTATCTCTTTACAACCATTCCTTTTCATAAGCTATCATACTTTCATAAATCAGATACCATCCCTATTTGAGTTAAAACAAACTTATCAAAGTATTATTTTGTACATCTATATCAAAAACACTTGTAGACGTTTTTTTTTAATTTTTTAAATTTTTTTATTTCCATACTTTGTGGACAAGGCGCATACGCAGACCCCACAATTTTAATGAACCACTGTTCTGCCAGATCAAACATACCCATTCCTGTGTCTCGATACATCTTCTATCATTATATGTGATCAGTTTTCTATAATAGTCAACCATATTCGTTACCAGACACACGCACAGACGTTCAGCTTTATATTATAGAATATATATATATATATATATATATATATATATATATATATATATATATATATATATATATATATATATATATTGTTTAGCATTTACGATATATCTATACATTATAGCAGATTATTCAAATACCACCTTCGCTGCATTAAATATGTTTTGTTTTATTTTGCTTAATTTAAATATGACAGCAGCAGTTACACGATGGCTGCTATTAATTTTTATCTTGATTGATCAAACGACATCAATAAAATAATCAGTTCAACCGAGGCAAATAATTATTATGCTAATTAAGATTCTTAAATCAATAAGCTTCAGCTTCCATCCGCATTTTCTACACTCCTTCGCTTTTCGAGATCGGGCTTGGGTGGGCAAACGCAACGATGAAACATAAAATTCCTCAAAGAGTTTTAATCAAATTTAATTAAATTCTTGTTTTAGCCTTTTTGGTTTGATATACAACGCGAACACAGCTTGGGTAACGGCGAAGACAACACATGTCAGAGTGATTGACTACGTAGAAAATATAGCGCACGAGAGTGGACGGGCAGCATAGTTAATTGAATAAACAGATTCTGCTTTATATTCGCCATGCAATTATTACTTGGTTTGGTGCTTCATTTTATTACAATCTTAAACCTCTTATTATTATTATTATTATTATTATTATTATTATTATTATTATTGACTTAAACCTCTTATCTCTATAGATATAAAGTTAGGGATTTGTATGTTTCTATAACGTTAGGTATGTGTATACTTTATTCATATAAAGTTAAGAATGTGTATAGTTTTATATATTCGTATGGGTTGATATAGAATAAGGTGTGTGTATATATTTTTTTTTATATATTTGTGTATCTTAATATTTATAATACTATATTGACCGTTCGGGCGTCCTTGCTTGCTTGCTTGCGTGCTTGAATATAGTATTATAATAAATGTTATATATGAAAGAGGACAAATCCCAGTAATTAGACGACCGACGTAAATAAGTTTGAAAATAGTATTTATTTAAAGAAAAGACTAGAATTTAACCCAGTAATGAAAAGTTAAAAGTGAATACATATTGCTATTTAGATGCGATCCCAGGAATTTAGTGAATTGCCATTATGGTATAAATAATTAAAAAAAAATAAAGATAGGTCAGTTTTGAATAATAGACAATAGATTGAGGAATTTAGTTTGTGTAATATGTAGAATCCACGCGAGGGACTCTCACATGGTTTGAGCTCGTTTTGACACAAAGAAAGATAGTTTCAATATATTCTGTTAAGAGGGTTCGAAATCAATCAGAATAGAGGGACACAGTTTGGAGACTTTGGAGAGAGGAGAGTTAACTTAGCTGAAGCCCCTATGGACGTGAATCAGAAACGGAGACAAGACAATGTAAAAATCTAAAGGCATCGAATCCATCATCATCATCATCATCATCATCATCATCATCATCTGGAAGAATAAATATCATCATGTTATTTATAAGCCTTTGTCTTGTCATCATTTAACCGAAAGGTAATGTGTTTTTGTGATTCGTCTTTGTAAAAGAACATTGTATGTAACACCCTTCCAAAGTGGTAAGAGTCTGTCGCCCTCCCCAGTAATATATATCCCCTCAGTGTTTTAAAAAACTGTCAACTCTCACATCTATATCTTTTCTACTATCAATAGCATAAACTCTCCAAGAATTGCCATGACAGTCGTCGCTACCATCCCGCTATACAGCATCAATTCGTATTCCCGTCTCTTTGTTTGTTCGTAATTTAATTAAAATTTACAAAATATACAGTGTTTCACAAATAAATTTTAATACTGAATATATATATATACATATATATATATATTTATATATATATATAAATTAAAAAGAATAATAAAAAATAAAACAATTGCTATGGCTTGCAATAAGCCACAAAGAAAGCAGAACAACGGAATAGAGTTTAAACAATGTATTACTGGAACAACAACGTAAAAAGGTTACAACTGAAAAGAGTAGTAAACGTCACTGAGCAGGCGATGGGTCGCTCTGGTGTTTAATCCATATCTGGGATCAAAAGGTATATGGTTTATATACTGGATAAAACCCAAGCTGATTTCCGCGGTTGTGAAAATCAGTATTTCTTCCTTTTGGGACAGATCACCAAGGGGTCTGTGCGCTTCCTCTTTCTGTCGGAGCGTCTCAGTTCTGACATCCCTTTTAGAGGGTCTATGTCAAAACAGTCATACACAGTTTATCGCCTCACTGCCGTCCTGTGGCGGTTCTTCTTGATCCTCATAGAAGCGTTTCCTGATTTGGTTCACGTTCCTCTCATATTGGAACTTTGGGCCCTGAATGATGTATGTAACATGGCTTCGTAAGATCGTGCCCTGTTCCCAAAATGAAACGTTATTTCTAAAATGTCTAAAATACACGTTATCTCCGCTGTTAAACCGTTTCATTGGCATTGTAGAGGTTCTGTTGTGTACTATGTGTTTGGGTAGCAGTTCATCAATTACGGATTTTATTTTCCGTCCAAACATGATTTCTGCTGGGGATCCCGCATCTGGTTTGTTCGGATTTCTTGTGATTCTGTAAACCTGCAGAAATTGCTGAAAGGCCTTTTCTGTCGGTGTACCGGACGCCTTTTTTAATGCACTTTTAAGCGTATCGACGAAGCGTTCAGCCTGGCCGTTGCTTCTGCGTGGTACTGGGGTGTCGTAATATACTTGGCTTGATACGTCTCGCAGAATTCTCTGAACTCTGTCGAGGTGAGCTGTGTAGCGTTGTCTCTAACCAGACAGTCTACAACCCCAAACCGAGCAAACAATTCCAATAAAAAATGTGTCGTTGTTGCCGTGGTCGGTTTTTTGCATCTTAGTACCTCTGCCCATTTAGAGTAAGAGTCAACTACTATCAGGTAGTAAAAATTCCCCACAGGTCCCTCATAATCGATGTGGATCCTCGACCGTGGTTATTCAGCCTAAGGCCAAGGTTTATATGTTATCGGTGATGCTTTTGCAACCAAAGCACAGCCTTTGCATCTGTTTACCATGTTGGTAATATCTTGGTCCATAGCTGGACAATAAACAAAACTTCTCATTAGGCTTTTCATTCTGTTTATTCCTGGATGCCCCATGTGAAAATTTTTTAAGGGTTTGGGGGATGACAACCCTTTCACTGTATAACAGTATTTCGTCGCAACCAGAAAAATGTCTGTATTGGTGTCACCCAGTGCTAATTTCTGCTGCGTGGTTTGAATGAAATTGTCATTTAGGGATTCTGACCTGCAGTTCGCAGATAATATTGTTTATCATGGTTTTTACATCGCTATTAATACGTAGTGCCGCGATTACTGAATCTTCAAGAGGTTCCATTTTGGCAGGAATCAGTCTCGATAGACCGCCTGCATGGGCTAGTTGTTTTGAGGGGAGAAATTGAATTGTAAAATTATAGTTCAGCAAAATAGTTCCCCATCTTAATAGTCGGTTCCCAGTGAATGTTGGAAGTCCTTTTTTATCCAAATATGGATATCAGCGGCTTATGGTCGGTTTATAGAAAAATGTCTTCCGTACAAGAACCGGTGGAATTTTGAAACTGCAAATATAATTCCTAGGACCTCTTTCTCGATCTGAGAATAATTCTTTTCCGCTGGCAAGAGAGTCCGTGATGCGAAAGTAATAGGCTGTTTCGAGCCATCCGGCATTCGATGTAGCATGCACGCTCCGACGCCATATTGACTAGCGTCGCTAGCTACTATTATGTCCAACTGCGGGTTGAAATGCGCTAGGAATAGTTTTGAAGTCAGGATTCTTTTTATTTATTGGAATGATGTCTGGCAATTTTCTGTCCACTCCCAAGCTTTATCCTTTTTCAGCAATTCATTAAGTGGTGCGCGCAATTTATGCATATTTAGCATGAACCCCTGGTAATAATTTGCCAAACCTAAAAAACTCGGAAATTGAGTTATGTTTACTGGTGCTGGCATTTCTTTAATAGCGGTCGCCCTATCTGGATCTGTGTGTCTGTCATCTTTATCGATTATTTGACCCAGGTATTTAATTGTTTGTAAAAATAACTCGCATTTATCTGCTCTTATCTTAAATCCATAATCTTGTATTCGACTGAATACTTGTCTGATATGTTTTTCATGTTCCTCCCTGCTTTTGCTCGCTATGATAATGTCATCAAGATATGCGATTACGGTGTCCAAGCCGGACAGCATAGTATCCATTACTTGCTGGAATTTTGCGGGTGCCACCTTGATACCAAACGCGAGTCTTTCGTATCTGTACAAACCCCGATGAGTGTTAATACAGAGGAGGTTAGCGCTTTTGTCGTTTACCGGAATTTGTAGGTAAGCGTCGCTTAGGTCGATCTTAGAAAAATACTTGCCGCCATTTAATTTCGTGAACACTTCTTCTGGACTAGGTAATGGATAGTGAAGATCTTCTAAGGACCCGTTGAGTCCGATCGCGAAGTCGGCGCAAACGCGAATTTCCCCGGACCTTTTCTTTACGTAAACTGCCGGAGCAGCCCACTCGCTATATTATATCAATTTTAGCCAGTATACCGATGCTTTCTAATCTGTCTAGTTCCTGATTTATTTTGTTCAGGGAAGCGAACGGGACATTACGTTTCTCTTTAAAACCAGTTTTGTGCCAGGTTTCAACTTGAAATCTGCGGTCATTTTTATACATCTCCCCAGGCCAGGAGTAAACACGTTTGTGAATTCTTTTTTAAAACAAGTAAAAGTTTCTCCGTTTCTGCTGGGCGGGTATCTATTTTCTTGCAGAATGTGGATATAGGAAGATCCCAGAGACGAAACTCCTCCATGCTATCAGAACCGAACAGGTTCTCACTATCTTTTAGCACATACAATCTTAGTTTTTTGTTTTCCCCCGTAAAGTGACGTTTGTAATTAATTCACCTTCAAAATGAATTTTTGTACCATTAACGGCAGTCGCCGTTCTGTTAGTTTTTAAAATAGTCAGGTTTCGTAATATTTTCCACGTTTTGAGATTTATTATTGAAAGATCCGATCCACTGTCTAATTGAAATTTAATAGCCTTGCCGAAAATGTTAACCGTTACATATTTGTGTAGATGTTCATCTACGACGTCCTTAGTTCTGGTTTGACGTACACGGCTTCTATTCTGAGTTTTCCTATAGTGCAAACTTTTATGACCGATCTTATTGCATGAATGGCATCTTTTTGTTAAAAATTGGCAATCCCTTACCCAATGTATTCCACTACATCTGAAAACAAAAAACAAAAAACGCTCGGTAGTTTTTCTGAGTTTCGGTGGTTAGTGTCTGTGTGCCATTTCGACAGTTTTTTCTTAGTTACGTTTTTTTATATTCGCGATGCCTGCTTAGGTATTTCTTGCATCCTTTTTTTATAATTTCTACTTCTTATCAATCCTCAGTCAACTTTTGAAGTGTAAAGTTCGGTTCATTTTCTAATTTTGTAAGGACTCTGCGCCTGATTTCCGCATCTTTTCCCGAGGTTAATCCTTGCGCAAACACAATACATTTAAAATTGTCTGCTGTTAGTTCAGACGAATTAAATTCATCACAGTATTTGTTCACTACAGCTGCGTAGGTGGCAAACTCGTCATTATCGTCTTTTACCACATTCAAACATCTCCAACGCTTATGGAAAAGAGACGTTTTCGGCGAGAAAAGTTCTGTTAACAAATTTACCGTCTCATTGAATGATAAATTTGCTGTTTTCCGAGGCAAGATGTAATCCATGAAAATATTATGCTCAGCCGTTTCCAATTTTCGTAGTAGAAGACTTGTTTTCTTTTGATCAGACCAGTTGCTGCAGTCAATATTAAAAAAAAAATCTTCATAATGCCGAAAATACGCTGCGAATGATTTTTCCTTTTCCTCGTATTTAAAATTGTCTATCGCGGTCCATATTGTATTCTGAGAAAATGCTGAATTCCTTTCCGCGTTCCCATTATTCTTAACCCTTTCTGTTACGAATTCCTCTGTTCGTAATTGACGTTCGGCGAACTGTTTTTGAACTTCTAATTGACATTCCGCTGTTTTTGCAATTCCTTTTGCTGTTCCTCGAACCATATTTGACGTTCAGTTCAGTGTTTTTCGGATTGTGACGTACGCTTTGCGGCATCGATATGCAACTTGGTCAAATGTTCCAACGCTACTTTCAATTCGCCCATTTTGCTTTGTCAGCATTAGCAATTTCAAAACATTCGCTGAATTTTACAAAACCGTTTTATTCTTTCTTATTTCTTCCTCCAGACAATAAAACGAACAGAAAAAACATAAATATATAAAACGTTCATTGTCTAAAGAAAAAAAAAATCAAGTGTATATTTTTCTCCAGAGAAAAAAGAATAACGCCCGATTTTAGCAGCGAAAACCACAAGTGACAAATTCTTTTTCCAAAAGTATAAAAATGTACCTTTCTAAGTCGTGACGAACCTTTTTCTTTTGCAAAATTACAGCGCTATCTTTGAAAGTCGTGACGAACTTTTTCTTTTCAACTCTATTTTTTCCCGTAATGATCTGCGTTTTTTTTTCAGTTACCGTGAACCTTTCAGGTGCAAGTGTTATGTTAGACACTTCCTTAGGCTTGATAACATTTGATTCCGACGTCGTTAGTATTTTTAGATTACTATTTCAACGCGAGTATTTTTTTCAATGTCGTTACTGGTTTCGATTTTAGTATGCTCCTTGAATCCAATGTCGTCAGTGTTTAGTTTTTTAGAACACTGTTTTTAAACGTAAGTACGTTCTCCGAATCCAATGCCGCCAGTGTTATTGCTTGCGGGTCGCTCTGGTGTTTAATCCACACTTGGGATCAAAAGGTTTATGGTTTATATAATGGATAGAACAGTCCATTTTGAGTGTGATTCCCCCGCAACAAAAATAAGAAAATAAAATATTAAATACAAAAGTAACATCGTTTTCATGATTCAAAAAATACTCATAATTTTTAAATAAGTATCCTAGAAGCATACGAGGACTTTTAACACTATATATATATATATATATATGTATATATATATATATATATATATATATATATATATATATATATATATATATATATGTCACCCTCACTCTTTCACCAGTCGGTTGAGGACGATCGTCGACTTCGGAACCCTTCCACTGCCGGTGATAATTCTTGTCCGTCTAAAGTTACTGGTCTGGGGAAGTGACCGAATTATCGGTTGATCGTCTAATTATATATCCTGGAGCAATTCATTGTGTACCCTCTTAACGACGAACGTCGTCGAAAGAGAGCCATGGATTTTTTTTGTGTAGTAAAATAAAACAAATAGGATAAACGATTCTGCACCAAATATATATTAACAAGAAAAACAGTACAGTTATTATAATTCTTTCAGAGTCCTGAAGGAAGCGATGTGCTATTATGCTAAGAATATGGCTTGTAACCTTGTGGAGTGTCGGTCTCTGGGTATCTGAAGAAATTTGTCAAGTCAAGAGCCAACTCTGCTTTGACTGTGTTTCTGTCTGCGCATCTCTTCTCCAAGAAATGTCGCGCATTCTCTAGAAATGTGTTTTAAGTCAAAAGTCCACTCTGCTCTGACTTTCTGTGTTCTCTCTATCTTTCCATCTGAGAGACTGTCGTCTGCGCATTTCCCAGTCAAGAGCCCGTTCTGCTCTGTGCGTGCTCTCTTTGTCCATCTGACTTGTTGATATATATATAAACCATTATATCGCCCTCTGAACATCACGTGGATCTTATTTCTTTTTTGTTTAGAAATTCAATTCTTAGTCCATAATCTAAAATTATCATGTACAAAACTAACACAATGGCTCGCCTCAAAGATCTGATCAAACTCAAATAAACAGTCAGTAAATACAGTTTTTGTTAACCTTTAACACACAGGTTTCTTAAATAAACAACTTGATACCAAGTGGCTTTGCCTTTCTTCCTACGTGGGGGTACATCAACCTACCCACACCCTTACTTTGTTACACACACACACACACACACATACACACACACACACACACACACATATATATATATACAATGTATTCAAAATAAATCTACATTCTAGGAGTACCCTCATTTACATATTGCATCCAAAAATATATTTTAATTATTAGCTCGATGTTATTAATTATTTTTGTAATAGAATTATTTTAATTGCTCTATTAAGAAATAGTTCTTAAAGTTGATTTATGTAATTGATTTTAATTTAATTTATATTTACTTATTAATAGCCGGCAGCAGTTACGTTTAAAACCGGGAGCAAGTTTATTTATGTAAGCTAAGAAAGTTATTTCCCGTTTAAACTATGAAAGTTATTCGCGGTTGATTTTCGTAGGCCCAAAAGGACATATTTTATGCTTTCCATGCGGTCACTTCTTCAAAAAAATAATAATATTTGGTGTATATTAAATAGTACTTAATTAATCCTTCCGTGAGGCTATATGTTTCGACCGTGCAACGCCGGGTATGTGAAATCAGAGTTAATATAAAGTCGATATGTGTATATGATTATATATTTGTGTATATTGATATAAAGTTAGGTATATGTACATGTCTGCATATTTGTGCATGTTAGTATAGAGTTAGTTATGTGTCTATATTTATATATTTGTGTATATTGATATAAAGTTAGGTGTGTGTACATGTCTGTATATTTGTGTATGTTGCTGTAAAGTTAGGCATATGTATATGTTTATATATTTGTGTATATTGATACAAAGTTAGATATGTATACATGTCTGTATATTTGTGTATATTAGTAAAAAGCTAGAAACCTGCTTCTGTAGTACCAGTTTTCAAGAATTCTGGCGAATAAACTGACCCAGTAAATTATCACCCCATTAGCCTCCTCCTACTTTCCGCCAAAATATTTGTGAGCAACAGTTAACCAAGCTCTAGTCCATCACCTTCCAGATGCTAAACTTCTTACTGACAAACAATATGGATTTTAGCAAGCCCGTATCACAGCAGATATCCTAACTGTAATCTCAGAATGTTAATACCATTCACTGGACAAAGCGGGGGAGAGTAGAGCGGTAGCTCTAGTTATATCTAAGGCTTTTGACAGCGCATAGCATGAGGGTCTTCTCAAGAAAATCAGATTATACGGTATCACTTGATGAATACATAACATAATTAAATCCTTCTTAGATAAGAGAAAAATCCTAATTTCTCTTGACGGTCGTACATCTAAACAATATGATATAAATGCGGGAGTGCCTCAGGGGTCTCTCCTTGGACCTCTGTTATTCCTTATATTCATAAATGACCTCCCTGACAAAATTATCTGTGAGATGGGTATATATGCTGACGACACCACGCTCTATAACAGACACGACAGGAAAACAAATGAGCGCATATCTAAAGAAATGGCAGAAACACTAGAGGATGACCTCCGATATGTAGTGGAATGGGGGGGGGAAATGGATGGTCACATTCAATGCTGCCAAGACTAAACTTATTTCCTTCAATAATTACAAGAAACCTGCCCTACCACACATGGCAATTGCGAATGACTCTTTATCTGAAAGTGCATCTTTTAAACTCCTCGGTCTAACGTTCACAGGAAACATGAGTTGGAACAATTACATTGAGAACATTGCTAGGACTGTTCTCTCTACCGTGCTAGAAAGCTATTAACGCCCGAAAGTATCCTATACCTCTATAAGGCCACCATTCGCCCATGTATGGGGTATTGTTGTCATATTTCGGCTGGTGCATCTGCCACTAGTCTCTCGCTCCTAGACAAGGTTCAAAGAGAGTCGCCAATCTGATAGATCCTGAACTGTCTTCTAACCTTCAGTCTCTGTCCCATCGACGAAATGTTGCATCCCTCTGCCTGTTCTACAAGTACTTTAACGGTGAATGCTCTGACAAACTATAATCACTTGTGCCCCCTCGACGTAAATGCCCCCGACACACCCGATAAGCAGCAAAATCCCACCCCTTCACGGTAAATATCCCTAAGTGTAAGAGAGCCTTTTAATCCAGCAGTTTCTTCACCAGAACCGCTAGACTTTGGAATTCCCTTCCGAGTCCCTGCTTCCCCAACTGTACTGGCATGAAGAAGTTCAAATGTAACGTTAACCGACATCTTGCTGCCCAACTCCCTACACAGTACCCCTGATGTTTATGTACCTGATAGTAGCCCCCTACAACAAAGTGGCAATGTGCCTTGTTTGAGGTGAAAATGCAATAAAAAAGGTATGCGTATATGTTTATATATTTATGTATATTGATATAAAGTTAGGTACGTGTACATGTCTGTATATTTGTGTATGTTAGTATAAAAGTTAGGTATGTGTATACGCTTATATATTTGTGTATTTTGGTATAAAGTTAGGTATAAAGTTAGCCTGTATATTTGTGTATGTTGATGTAAAGTTAAGTATGTGCATATATTTGTATATATTGATATAAAGTTGAGGATGCGTATCTATTATAATAAAGTCATATTCTTGTCTGCTTGTTTCTTCACATTTTGCTTAATATATACAAAAGATACACTGTTTCACAAATTTATTTTGATATATAAGACGGATTTTACAAACTTTTATGCCTGCATGATTTTCTATATATACTATTTATTCCAAATGAATCGGCATTCAAGAGATTATGTCATTCGCATATAACATTAAAAACATTTTAATAATTAGCTTCAAAGTGTATATGAAAATTAGTAATAGAATTATTTTAAGTATTCTTTTTTGAAATTTTATATAAGGTTATTTACTTAATATATTTTAATTTAATTTACATTTAATTAACTTTATTTTTTAATTAGTTTTGTGACCAAGATTAGCATCGTTTAAAACCGGAAGCTTTCATTTAACCTCTATGTGTTATTTCCTTTTAAGCGACGAGCTTTTATTTCTATGTTTGAGCTTCTTAGATGAAAATCGCTACATTTTATGTTTCCAAAAATCCAAATATGGTTAACTTTCAAGAATATATCGTCAATACTTAAGATATTTGGTGTATCTTAAATAGTATGTGACTAAACCCTAACCCGCCCGGCAATATGGTTTTTTAACTGCCAGCTATGTACAGCAAGTGTGTTTATATATTTGCGTATACAAGTTAAACTTTCAAACCATCTCCCTATAAAAAGAAGATTGTCCAAATTGAATAGCAATTGTCTGATATAAGGGGTTTCCCTAGCATTGATCGAAAGCTCATTGCTTTCTGGACGTTCCCAGTACGAAAGCCGAGGAACCGTTGCCGTTTCAACTTAGGTTCACTTAAATTTATACGAAAAAGCGGAACCAACACGAGAGGTACTGAAAAAGCAAGCATTTTGTAAAAGTCGATGTAAATAAATCTAGACGCGACGCGCGTTTACAAATTGTAGATATTACAATCTAGACGGTATATAAGAAATAGTGACTCCCTTCCCCCGATGAGCTCCCCGAAAAAAGCCTTTGCCAGACATAAAAAAAATGTGCACACACATATTGCCTTATATATATATATCAATTGAACGATTAAAATTAATTCCTTCGTCTCTGACAATTCAGTCGAACAGCGCTAAAGAAAAGATGGTGAGCGAGAGCTCTAGTTTACACGTGATCGGTCATTATGAGTTTTTAACACAACTACTAGTCGTAACCGGTCTAAACGTGGGTAATATATAGTTTAATTTAGTTTCACGCTAAGTCGTTAAAATGGGCCAGAATCCCCTCCTGAAAATTCAGCTACATATTTTAACACTAAATATTATACATCAGTTGATAAATATTCCCCAGTTGTCAGGTTGATAAGAATATTTGAAAGACGTTTAAGGGGAGGAAAACGCGGATATAGCCACCCATTTGAAAACTCAAATTTATCACATTTGCATTGAATTTGCTCCATAAATACAAACCTCAAACATGTGTGGAAATGGTAAGGAAAATGTGTATCAATTTATTAATACGATGGCGTGTGTCATTTTGCGTGTCACGCTTACATCTTTTTTCTTCCGAATGACTGTCGTTATTAACTTCCATTTTTTGTAATAAATAATTAAATTTTTGTAATAAATAATGGATAGCCGCAAGAGCCAGTTGCTTTACTGAAATCAAGATTTTTGATAAGGTGAGCAACCTCACGCACATATATTTGCATGTCGCATAGCGTATTTTCAATAGCAGTAGATAATTCAGGGTATAGCTGACTCTGGGTTCCAAAGTGTTGAATATACTGCAAGGTTTTTGGCAAATAGTTTGGCTTTGTCACATTCTGGCGAAAAGATTAAGTAGACATAACGTGTGATATAAAAAAAACTCCCTAGCTTAAAATACGAATCCCATAAATCATAAAAATTTGAAAATTTTATTTTGGATCTGCCTATGACATTCCGAAAGAATATGCGTATGACCATAGACCACTCCATCAAATTTACCCAACCCCGACCCTAACCCTTACCCTAACCCTAAGTCTAAACATTCTAGAAAAATTTCGGGCAAAATGTTACCCTCCCAAAACTCCATCATGAAACGTTTCAAGAAAAATACACGATTAAACCCGGATCTCCAACTTTCAACGTAGATTCCCACTACCATGTCTCCTTCTCCAACATCAGGGGTCCACGCTCTAACCTTCCAGAACTAGAAACCCAATTACAGAACTATTATTCCTAAGCGAAACTGGCATTGGACAGACTATTTTCTAAGAAATACTCTAACTTAACTTCTAAATCTGACTCCCAAAATCGCCATGAGCATGGAATATGTGCCTATATTAAAGATGGTTATCCATGTGGTAGGAACATCTTACAGAGAAGATCTTAACTTCCGGGTTGCACTTGCTCACAGTACCGTGTTTATATTTACTCTCTATAGTCCCCACAACAGCGGAGTTACTATCCTTACAAGCATATCTGAGAAAATTGATCACGTCCTATCTGCTTATCCTTCAGCTAACATTTACGTCTGTGGAGACTTCAATGTTCATAATGCGGAATAGTTAGTTAGTCAAATAAGACCGATGATGAGAGGAAAGGTTCCGTCATGATCTCTCCATTACTATAGACATCACTCAGATTGTTCACGAACTCACCCGTGTGCCTAACACTGACGACCTGTATGCGAATCTCTTAGACCTTTTTCTCACAACTTGCCCTGAACTATGTTCAGTTTCCGTTCTGTCTCCACTTGAATCTTCCAGCGACTCTGTTGTATCAATTAAGATAAAAATGAAATGCAATAAATCCTCAGATTTACCTCTCCATCGTACAGTATATCTATACTCTATGGTTAACTGGGGTAGCTTCCGTACATTTATATCAGTTCTACCTCTGCGTTCCATGTTTAAAAAGGATGTGTCCTCTATAGTATCAGACCTGACGGAATGGTTAATTGTAGGTATAGACCGTTTCATACCCTCGAAAAGTTCCAGCAAAAACCTAACAGCCAGCTGTGGTTCTCTCCAAAATGTGCTGCTGCCACTGCGCGCAGAATTCACTTTTTCCATTGCTTCCAAGGTAATAGATGTAATGAGACTAAAGCCGCGTTAGGACTCTCAACAACCACTGTAAAAAGTAATAAAGAACGTAAGAGGGTTGTATGCTCAGTTCGTCAAGTCCAAAGTAGCTGAGCAGCGGCTTGGTTCCCACCAGTTTTGGCAAATAGCAAACAGAATCCTGAACAGAAACGTGTACTCTATCCCAACTATCATCTATCGAGAGGTAATCATGACAGCATCACACCAAAGCCAAACTCTTTGCCAAAAACTTTGCAGCTAATTCTACCCTTTGCGACTAAGGCCGCCAACACCCAATATCTTCTCCTGTATCAGAAAACACGCTATGTTATATATATATATATATATATATATATATATATATATATCTGTACGTGATGTTGCCAAGTTAATCAAGAACCTTGATTCCAGTAAAGCAACCGGCCCTGACGGTATTCCAACAATAGTACTCAAAAACCTTCAACCAGAACTAGCGCCCAAACTTACAAAACTGTTTAAACGTTTTCTTAAGGAAAATTGCATCACCCTGGAAAATTTCACCAGTATGCTCGGTATTTAAGAATTCAGGTGATCGGTCCCTCTCAGTACAGACCAATAAGTCTCCTGTGCGTCATGAGTAAGTTGCTGAAATCTGTATTAAATAGAGAAGTAATCAACCATCTCAGCAAAAATAACCTTCTTGATGACACATAATAGATTTCCGTTTTGCTAGATATGCTTACAGTTATATTTCATAGGATTAGCGAATCTCTTGATAGAGGCAACCTTTCTAGGGCAATTGCTCTTGACATATCAAAGGCCTTTGATAGGGTATGGCTTAAAGGTTTACTACACAACATCTCCAGCTATGGTATAGCTGGAAATGTCTCCTCAATTATTAAATCATTTCTTTCTGATAGATTCATAAGAGTAGTAGTTGATGGGCAGAAATCAGAAACTCACAGCATTAATGCCGGAGTCCCTCAGGTGTCCATGCTAGGCCCAACTCTCTTCCTGATCTACATTAATGATCTTCCAAATCACATCCTTACTTAATTCGTAGACATTTATGCTGACGACACTATCATCTATGGTAGCATATCTAAAACTGTAAACGATCAAGTTCTCCCCGATTCTATCTCTTCTAATCTTGAGCACGTAGTACAATGGGGAAAGAGGTGGCTGGTTACTTTTAATTCATCTAAAACCAAGCTTTTATCTTTACATCATCAACGTTCTGATCTCCATCGCACATCAATTTAAATGAATGGCTCTCATCTTTGGGAGGCCTCAGGTTTTGACAAGCTTCTGGGCTTGAACTTTACTCCTGATCTGAAATGGAACACATACACCAAATCCGTTTCCAAGGCTGCTGAAAAAAATTGTGGGATCCTTCTATCGATCCAGTAGATATCTTACTGTTGATACAATTCTATTTTTATATAAGAGCCAGGTACGTCCAATGATAGAGTACTGTTGCCACATCGGGACACGAGCTGCTAGAAAGGACTTATACTGGCTTGATAGAGTTCAAAATAGACTTTGTAGCCTCGTAGGAGATGTCCTTTTCTCTTCCCTGCAACCTCTTTCTCACAAAAGAGATGTTGCGAGTTTGTCTCTGCTTTATCGTTATTTTCATAGCAAGTGCTCGACTGAGCTTCAATCTATGGTACCCCCTCGCCAAACTTTCACAAGAAACACTCGTCTAGCTGCAAACACTATCAATAATTCCCCTCACTCTTTATCTGAGCCTAAACCTAAACGTAGATTCAATGAACAAAGCTTTTTTTTTAGAACTGCACCCCCGTTGAACTGTTTCCGTTTTCTTGCTTTCCAGCTGACTACAATATGGTTGTCTTCAAGTCCAATTTTAACAAGTTCTTGATGAGCTGTTCCACTTAAGTTAACAAATTTACCGAATTTTCATTACTAACGATTACTATATTGTCCAATTGACTACTGTAGACTCTTTAACCCTTATCCTCTAGTGGTCTCTGGGTCTTGATAAGTGGTGATGCCTATGTAAAAACAACATTAAAATAACAGAGACAATAGATGTATCGTATCTTCTCGCCGATAATTTTCAAAACAATTCTTACAGTAAAAAGTCCTCCCAAAAGACAAAACAAGATACAGAAAAAAAGATGAACAAATTAAATTTTAACTCAAACAACAAAGAAGAATACATCATCATTTTACTGAAAATGAACTCGCAAAAGCCATGAACGAAGCACATAATACAGCTGCCAGTGCTGATTAGATACATTATGAGTTCCTGAAACAACTTTCTTCCAAATCAATAACGTATCTTTTAATGACACTCAACAAAATATAGTTCAAGGAAAAAACTACCCAATAGCCGGAAACATGCTATAGTGATCCCCGTCCCTAAGCCAGAGAAAGACAATCTAGATCCACAAAATTTCAGACCAATTACATTGACAAGTTGTCTGTGCAAAACATTTGAAAGAATAAATAAACAACTGAACTGGTATCTGGAAACCAACGGCTCAATTGCCAACATACAAAGTGGTTTTAGACACTAAAGATGGGCAACTTAATCCGATTGAAAAGATTTAATAAGCTTATATTAAAAAAGAACATGCAATAGCTATCTTTTTGTTTTTGATTTAGAAAAGGCATATGATACAACATGGCGGCAGGGTATAATAAAAGACCTTTGATTAAAGGAAAGATAACCCATCCCGATAAACGATTTTCTTTTTGATAGATGTTTTAAATTAAGAATCAGACCAACCCGATCAGACATAAAAATACAGGAAGAATGAGTCCCACAAGGATGTATTTTATAATTCATGCTCTTCAATAGAAAATCAATAATATTGTAAACTGTCTAAACATTCATAAATGGCTCCTTATATGTGGATCACCTTGTAATCTGCCATAGATAAAAAATATTCATACCACAGAACGCCAACTACAGATGTGTATAAACAAACTAACACAATCCATCCAAAGCCTTGAGTCCCTGGAGAGACATAAGTCATTTACAACTTTGTAGATGCTTTTGTAGCGAAGAGTTCTTTTTTTCGAGGTGAGGGTGCTGGCCCAACATTTCCAGAAGGTACATACAGCGCCTAGCCTTCCCAAATGGTAATCCATCTGGTACTGGCCAGGCTCAACGTTGCTTAACTTCGGTGATCTTGCGAGAACCGGTATGTCAACATGATCGCGCCGTACTAAAACTAACACAATGGATCACAGAAAATAACTTTAAATTTTCAACAACCAAAAGTAAATGCGTCCATTTCTGTAATCATAGAAAAATGCACAATGACCCTACTTTCAATCTAAAAAGAACACAAATCAAAATAGCTGACTAACATTTCTGGGACTTATTTATGACAAAAAAAAAACAAAAAAACTCGACTTCATCCCTCAAAATATTTAAAACAAAAATGTTTCAAAACCATACAACTATTAAGGTTTATAGCAAATGCTGAGTGGAGAACAGACTGCGCATCACTCCTAAAACCGTGATAATAGCCAAACTAGACTATGAAAGCTTTATATATATATGGTTTACCTGTAAAAAGTTATCTTAAAACTCTGGAGCCAATCCATCACACAGGATTAAGACTCGCTTTGGGGGCATTAAAAACCTCTCCGATAAAAAGCTTATATGCTGAAGCCTATGAACCCCCACTAAAATTGACACGTGAAAAAAACTAGGCTTACAATATTATCTAAAACTGAAACAAACACCCCCAAATTCTGCCCTTTCAATTCCAACTGCACACATCTATTCAAAGAAAGAAAAAAAAATGCAATTCAATCCTTTAGTCTTTATATGAAAAAAACCCCCGATAAAAACACTTACAAATAACTCAATAGATCAAACTAGCATTTACGAGGAAAATTTCACAGAACTCCCACCCTGGCTGTTAAATCAACCTAAAGTCATACTAGACGTGATAATATATACTAAATTAAATACTCACTTCTCGGACTATAGAGAAAAACTAAACAGCATTTAGACGGATGGTTCCAAAGATCAAAAAGTGGGATGTGCCGATATTTCAGAAAATACTATTCGGCAGAAAAGGTTACCAAATAACTCTTCAATCTGAACTAAAGAAAAAAATACTACAGCTTTATTTTAAAACTTTTATTGAAAAAAAATCAATTCAAGTAACCTGATTATGTAGTAGAGCTGACATCTATTCAATGTAGCCGCCTTTAGCCTCAATCACCGCCTCGATAGTCCAAAGTTTACCTGGATGTGCTGAAGAGTGTGGTGTAATCAGGTGGTCGCAATCAAGCCATGGGTGTGGCAGCAGAACTAGGCGTTTGCCCACAAGTCCAAAGAGACGCAGGCTTAACGTCAGAAGGAGTTCTATGACTTTCTATCATTCTCTCTTTTCCTCCAACACTAGTAGAGAAGAATGCAACGCCAGTAACTTAATAGAATGGTTGTTCTCTAAATGTCGGGTCTAGTTCTTTTGTTTGTGTTTTTATACCAAAGATTCCATAGCGAGGCTGCATCCCGTAAGACAGATATCCATAAATGGACGATGAGAGACAATGACTGAAGAGTCCTCAATCTTGGGGAAACTTTTGGTTCAACGTTGAAGACATGAAATATGATTTAATTATACCTTTCATGATTTAGTGATTTGCATTTCATAACAAACATAGTTTATTTGATAGTAACATACACGTTGGAGTTGGCCTAAAGTTAATAGCAACCAAGATTCATGTTATGCCAGGTACAAGGTCTCTAAATAAATGTAGTCACACAATAAACCTTACGTAATAACTAATTCAATGTTTTTTTTTGGTCGTACCGATAATATACAGAAAACCAAAAAGAATATACCATCATCTGTATTATAAGCTTTAAATACTCGAAGTACTTGGGAAAACTGGATGAATGCTTGTGAGCTGGAACGAGACGGCCTATCTGATTATCCTAAAGGAATGATTACTAACACGTGATCAATTGTGAAGCAAGAGTTGAACAATCTCTAACCTCACTTCTCCCGAGTCGGCACTGCCTGATCCCAGGGACAAGGATAAGTCCACGACTACTAGAAACGATGACGATATAGGCGATCACATCAATAGTAACCCATTTTATACTGACCAGGTTCAACGATGCTTAACTTCGGTGATCTATCCAGAACTAGTATGATTATGCCGTATATTTCTAGGGTTGTAATCAGGATTCGGTTCTGGGGTTCGGGAAGGAGTGAGTCACTCTCTCGACAACAGCACGTTTCTGCTCTCTTCTTTTCCAATCGACCACACCTGGCCTCTCGCCACCAATGTCACACCGTACAATCCGAACGTCAGCAATACAACATTCTTTTCAAGAGATGTTCACGACTCTTTTCTCTCTCCTCCCCCAGGGAATTTTCCCTGCTTTTATATTCTCTTATCTAGAAAAAAAAAAGGAAGAGACAGGAAAAAAATAACTTCTCCCATCATGCTCTGCCTTCCCAAGATGCCCTTCGCGTATACAAATGCGCTGGCTATCCTTTCCTTCTTCTTTCCCAAAGAGCGATGCAGATACGCCCGATACGTTTCTTTTTTTTCTTCTTTTCTAACCATATACCCCACAATATTGGGCAAACTATTTTGCATATAAAGTTTTAAAATGAAATCGTATTAAGTCACTATTATTAATGTCTTATAATTATATGACTAATGGTTAAAAGAGTGTTCCTGACTCCGTGGACTGCGATGCGATTCGACTTTGTAAATTATAAGCAACTCCCAACACACAAACACGAGAACACAAATCAAGCATTTTGGTTCATAGATGTGCAAGTCCTTTTATTATTATATCGTAAATTAAGCCATAGACACTCCTAATGTCAAAACACACACATAGATAAAAAGCAAACACGCCATTTCGGTTAATTAGCACATGAGTAAACTGTTTTATTTCTTTGTTAAATCGTAAACTAAATGACACCTCTTCTGAAATAAATTATTACAGTCACATAAACAGACCCCTTCAAACAATACAGTATTTTACTTTATCGATAATACACTCATTTTACTGTATGGATAAAGCCTTAGACATCTGGGTGTACAGTCCGGGTTTACGAAAAAGGTAATTTGACAAAGGTAGGCTAACTTGGCATGGACATACACCTGGCCAGAAGAAAACAAAACAACATAATTGATTGTTGAAAATAAAATTGCCGTTTGTTTACGTCGATTTACTTGACGGAAACAAGACAATATGACTGATTATCAGATTTGAAATAATCCTTGGTTGAAGTGAGGAAACCCGAAAAACAAATATAGTGGATTGAAAAAAATATCATTGTAACTACCTGCAAAATATTAGTGACAAAATGAAACACAACGTTGCTGAATTAAAATATGCTGGATACATGACTACATTGACAGTGGAGTACCACAGTGAGCATCTGCAGGGGATCGCAAATTGTTATATAATAACAATACAAAATTTATATCGGCAGTTTGCTTGCGATTTGAGTTCCTGCAAAAGACACCTGTCGAATTTCTATGCATATATATTCCTTTCTTAGTAACGCAATTCTTTCAGAGCCAACGACAATAAGGATTCGTCATTATATTCTGGAAGCTACTGGGTCCTTCAGCCTCATTTTCTTTCTCACTTAAAGCCGGAACTTTCTTTAGGGGGGATTTTTCTTTCCTTTCACCGTTTTTTCTGCTTGGGCATAAGCACAGTCGTCTATCCATCCGAGTTCGGTCTTTTATTCTCGGGAATTCTCGCGGTTAGTTTCGCCATCTTTCCTATAAAACCAACTTCTTCTTCTTCTTCTTCTTCTTCTTCTTCTTTTTCTTCTTCTTCTTCTTCCAGATCCCGTCTATTGACATAATAATAATAATAATAATGATGATGATGATGATGATGATGATGATGATGATGATGATAATAATAATAATAATACAAGTTCCACGTTTTTTATATAACATTTTAAGCAATATTAATATTTATTATTTATCCATTAAACGTAGAAAAATAAGCGTTTAAAAAATGTTTGCATTAATAATATATATATCTATATATATAAAAATGTTAAGTTGGTTCGTTCTAAAGAAATAAAACCATGTTTATACGTTACCAATTTATTTGAAATTTTCAGACAACCCATTTTTAGAGTCGAGGTATGTTTTTATGTTATTAAAATAAATTTACCTAATTAAAATTAAAATATTAAATAAAATAAATATATTTATTTATCGTTTCTGCGAATCTGTTCTGTTGATAAAACTGAACTTCCGGTTCGATTCATTTCACAGCCACGAATTGACGAAAGGTTTAATTTTCTGTTAACTCGATAAGTAAAAAAAACAAAAACATATTTCATTTGTTTATCTTCCAAATTTTTTAATTTACACATCTTTTCTTTATTATATAAGGCAAAAAAAAAGTTTGTTGCTTGCTTTTGAGTTTTTTTTTCTATATAAGATTACTCATGCAGAGAGTGATCCGTGCTGAAATAATGTTATTATTTAAAAAGTCATTCTTAACATGGGGAGGTAAGGATGTTTTGTACCTATTCTGTACTTTAACCTTACAATTGAATAAATAAAAAAAACATATCGTAAAACGTTATTTAAACGTGGAAATATGATTTAAAAAATAGCGCGGCTCTCTGCATTAGCACCATTTTTATTTATTGTTGTTGTTTCACGAATTTTCGGCCAACTATTCCTCTGGCCTTCATGAAAAGAAGTCCTTTTATAAATGTTCAGTAACTTTTTCCTTTTATTATTCTTAAAGAGTAAAACTTTTCTTATTCATGAAAGGAGTTAAGCCTACGTAAATAAATAAATGTTTGTACACGTGACAAATTATCAATAAATGGTTTAGTTACTTTTTAAAAAAATGTTTGTAAAAGTGCGAAAGGCGACGTTGTTGTACAAACATTACTCCCATGCTTAATTTCTATACTTATAGGTTTTTGGAATTTTTTTTCACTGGATTATTATTGATTGCACACTAATTAAACAGATTATTAAAAAAAAAAGTAAAAAAGAAATCATTATTTCGACATTTGAAAGTGGTGCTCACTTTTTAGTTACAACGTTCTGATAAATCAGTCACCCATTTTGTAAGCAATAAAAACCCGGTATATCAAAACCATAGAAAGTGAAAATAATGAGTCTCTACCGCATTTGTAAGTCAAAAATATATTTGTTTCTCAAAGAAAAAAATAGAGAGAACAGGACTTTTTTTATTGTTTTCATGAAAATAAAGTTTCGAGATTTTTAATTATTTTTTTTTTTTTTACTTATTTAGTCAGTTTGTGGTTTTTTTAAAAATTGTTTTTGTGAAAGGTGAGGTTTTTTTCAAAACTTTTGTTTTGTTTCTTGTTAATTTTTTTTAAGTATTATAAATTTCACTAACATGCTGGAGAAATGTTTAATAATTTGGTATTTTTTTAGATTAGGTCCACCTCCACAATTTTCCTTTCAATGACGACATTTATAGGTTTCCGAGTATGCTGTACACGCAAATTGCATTGAAATTTTGCGGAAATAAATAGTTGTATTATGCATTGTATTCTTCGGCGGCCATCTTTTTACGTGCACACGCGCCATAAACAAATACATACACGTAAAAAATATGGCCGCCAAAGATTACAATGCATAATACAACTTTTTATATCTTGATAACTACTTATTTCTGCAAAATTTCGATGCGATTTTCGTATTCAGCATAGTCGAAAACCATTTCAAGTCGTCATTTAAAAGAAAATTGAGGAGGTGGACCTAATCTAAAAATTTAATTTTTAATCCCGTACGCCTCCCGATACATTGCTTCGTCAACATGCGACCATTTTATATCTCCCGAAGACACTTCCGTATTTAGAAAAAAATAAATAAATAAATAAAAAGTGACCGATTTACCAGAACGTGGTAACTAAAAAGTGAGTATCCCTTTCAAATGTTGAAATGATTTTTTTTTTCAATTTTTTTTCATAATCTGGTTAGTGTTCAATCAATAATAATCCAGTGAAAAAATTTCAAAAAACCTATCAGTATAGAAACTCCACCACGTAAGTAAATAAATAAAAAAATGTTACGTGCGCATGCATTAGCCTTGACTAGGGGGGTACTAAGGGAACGACCATTAAATAATTCTGCGGGTCGCCATGGAACTCAACGCCCAGGGAGTATCAAAATAGTTTTCATGATCTGAAGAAATTTTTTTTTCCGAAAAGTGGGTGATCACTTTTCCATCTAAATTTAACTTAAAATGAGCACCCACTCTCTGGCCACCTAAGGAAGGGGCATTTATTTTCGTGTTTATTGGCTTAAAGGTTTTTTTGACAAGGCAGTTTGGTACGCGAATGCATATTTAACAGTTTTCGTTTATGCTCACGCATAGCATAAACAAAAGCTACGTCTGTGAAATGGAAAATAGTCCCAGAGTTCAGGGGTTAATACCATGCAAAAGAAATCAAACAAAAAGACTTTTAAGCCAAGAAACACACAGAAAGAAAAAAAATAGCATCCATTTTTTTTCTATCGAATTCATTTGCTGTTTTTATTGAAAACTATTTTCCCCCGGATTTTTGATATAATTTTCCATTAAGGGCTGTGCGTCTCACGTTCGTAAATAACAAATTTTTTTTTGTAGATTTTGGTGTGCTAAAAACGAATCTGCAAACCGTTTCCGTCACAAAAAAATAGTTTTTATGATATGAAGAAATTACTTTTTCGAAAAAGTGGCGATCACTTTTCCATGTAAATTTAACTTAAAATGAGCACCCACTTTCTAGCCACCTGAGAGAGGGTTTTTTTCCCATGTTTATTGGCTAAACAGCTTTCGTTTATGCTTACGCATAGCGTAAACGAAGGCTACGGCTGTTAAATGGAAAATAGTCTCAGAGTTCAGGGGTTATTACCATGCAAAAGAAATCAAACAAAAAACTTTTTAGCCAAGAAACAGAAAAATGCCCCTCTCTCAGGTGGCCAGAAAGTGGGTGCTCATTCTAAGTTAAATTTACATTGAAAAGTGATCACCCACTTTTCGAAAAAGTAATTTCATGAATGTCATGAAAACTTTTTTTTTGCTACGTAAACGGTTTGCAGATTCGTTTTTAGCACACCGAAATCTACAATAAAATATTTCGTTATATATGAACGTGAAACGGGCCTTAAAGTAAAATAATACCGGATTTTTTTGAGCAGATTTGCCGTTTAGTTGTACAAATATCCTCAAACCAGGTAATCACTAAAAGGGATTTTTAAAAGTTGTCACCTGTATCGAGCAAAAGTTTAAAACCACCGATTATATGCCAGCCTACATCATGGTAACATATATTGAGTGAGTTCCTAACAGTATTTTTAGTTTAAACTCATTTTCCCAAAATTTCCCCAAACTTAACATGTTCGATACAGTCTGCCGCCATTTGTATTTTTCAGATATACCGATAAACATTGAATGTTTTTGAACCGATTATACATTACATAAAAACACTAAAATCTTATCCAGTTAGTTAGAACACTTACTTTTCTTGCCTTTGATAACATTTATTTGTTATATATTTATTTTTTGACAAATTCTTTGTATCTGTGTTTAGTAATATAAACCCTTTTCATTTAATGTAACGTTTAGTCGGCTCGAAAAACAGTGTTTATTGGTGTATTTGAAAGCTACAAATGGTGGTGGACACTGATGATTACTTTAAGTTAGAGAAAGTGAGTTAAAACTAAAAAAACTATACAAAATACTGTCAGAAACCTATCCATTATGCCAGCCTATGTCATGGTAACATATGTTCGGTGAGTTTCAGACACTGTTTTGTATAGTTTTTAGTTTTCAACTTACTTTCCCAAACTTAACGTATTCAACAGAATTCGCGACCATTTCTGTTTTTTGAGCCAATTAAACATATTACATTACATAAAAGCACTAAACAATTATCCAATTAGGTAGAAATGTAAATTACCTTACCTTTGCTTTCATTTATTTGTTTTTGGACGACTTTTTCGAATCTGTGTATAGTAACCCCCCCTCCCCCCACCATCAACCAAATATTAATTACTAAATCACATTTTTTAAAACAACAACAAAAAAAAAGCATTTAGCGTTTCAACATTTTTGCTACGTTCGGCTTCATCCACTGATTGTTGGTCAAGTCCAAAACATGAATGATTGACAGAAACTTTCGAGGATCCAGATCAAATTCTGCAAGAGCACCATTTTTTTCAGTTTCGCCTTCTTTTTCACTTTTTGCAGTGGATTGCTGTACTAATATAAGAAACATGCATTTTCTCTTTTATTAAATTTTTCCATTACACCAAATTGAGCCACTGCAACGCGTGGCAGGGTACAGCTAGTATATATATATATATATATATATTTATATGTATATATACATATATAGTAACACAAGGTGTTTTTAAGGGCGTCGAACTTTAGATTGATAACTCTATTTTCCTTGATTGCAGATTTTGAAACAATCGATTATGTTGAGTTTAGCTTGGTTTGGCAATCAATTATGAAGAGACTGACACCCAAGAAGCGTTTGCAAATTGTGCAAATTTATTTTGATAATCACGATTCAGTTTGAGCAACACATCGTGCAACACGTGGATGTAATGGTGTACATAATTAACCATTAAAACGATTAATTAGAGAAGCTTTGAATCGTTTTCGCACTACATTCACCCTAAATGATAATACCTATCACGTAAGACGTCGTTCAGTCCGGACACAACAAGCGATTGTTATTGTACAGTGTAGTGTTGATATTGCTGTAAACGTGCCAATTCATCAATGTGCTCAGCACGTAAACTTATACCCTTCGACTTTATGACAAATGTTACATAAAGATCTTTGTTTACGAGCTTACAAGATTCAACTGGTACAGGAGTTGAAGCCAAATGATCATCGTTCATTCGTGGTGAATGGGTCAAGGGGAACATTGCCATTGATCCAAAATCTCCTTTCAACATTTTTTTCTGCGATGAAGCACAATTTTGTTTAAATGGCTATTCCAATAAACATAATTGCCGAATTTCAAGCAGTGATAATCCTTCATCGTATCGTAGAAACACTATTACGTCTAGGAAAAGTCACTGTTTGGTGCGATTTATTATTTTAGTGAAATCATTGGTTCCTATGTCGTTAAAGATGCTCAGAACATAAGAGTCAACAGTGAAAGATTCAGAAAAAATGATTACCAACTTCTTCGCGCCTCAACCGGAAGAAATTAATGTTGCACACAATGGTTTCAGCAAGGTTGAACCACATGCCACACAATTGACTGAAAGAAAAATTTGATGAATGAATAATTTCACGAAACGACCCTGCAACCTGGCCACCTCGGTCATGCAATTTAATTCCATTGGATTATTTTCTTGGTAACATGTAAAATCCATGTCTACGCAGATAAACCAAATACAATAAACAACTTGGAAGACAACCTTAAAGGCGTTATTGCCGAAATACAACCTACTTTAATGCGTACATTTTATAAATATTAAACGCTTAGATGACACCAAATAACCATAACCCGTAGATCCATACGTTCGAAATTGTATTTTAATTATAAATGCCTAAATTTAAACAGTCAGAATAAAACATCTATTTGTCAAACAAACATATCTTTGTGCAATTAATTTTCATTTAAAGTTCGTAGCCTCTACTCACTAGTTCATCTTGTCTGAAGAGGCTTTCTCCAGAGGGGTGAAATAAATTATAATGAGATTAAACTAGGTTTATGCTGTATTACATTTTATTGTATTTAGCAGTATATTAAAACGATCACAAAACAAATAAACAAAAAAGAATCAACGACTATTTCAGTAGGAAAATAGCTATTGATGACAAAATTCAAGAATGAGACGGTGTGACGAATAAAGAATTCTGCTTTTTTAAAATTTGCATTCGTATAAAAAATAATTCCAACACGGTTAAAGTATTTTCTAGATGGAATTAAACCTAATTAAATTTTATTGTTCTTAGTGGTATTTTACAACGCCCCATTAAAGAATGAAGAACTACAATCAAATACGTTTTGTGTATAATAAAAGTTATCGATAACTGAGCTAGAGAATGAAGTCTCAGTCTCTAGCTTTCATCACACACAAAATAAAATATCTTAGTCATATAGTCATATGGCAGATAGAGTTTCGCATGTTTTATGAGATTGCATTCATATAAAAATAATTCTGCCTCTGTAAAAGTATTTTGTGGAAAATATAAATTTCATTGTTCTTAACATACATTTTACGGCAATTTACTAAAAGTACAGACAAAAGATAAACAAATATTTATTTTGTGAGAACAATAACTACTGATGACTGAAATAGAGAAGACTGGCTTTACTTTATATATTAGATTTTAAGAATTAATGTTAAATATCGGAATTTTTTACTTTTACTAGAAACTAAACTATAAGCGAAAAATAATTGACAAAAATAATAAAAACAATTCATCATTATGAAAACAATTCTGCTAATAATAAATTGCGTCAATACGGAATCGAAATTAATAATTGACAATCGAAAACGAAAAATTATTTCTAATTGCTATTTTTAATTTTCTATGTGTGAAAAATACGCGTTTACACAAAAAAATGCAATAAAATTAAAGAATATTCTTTCAAATGAGATCTGAACCAAAGGTTTTTTTTTTTAACTTTACACTTTTCCATTATTTTAAGAGGTTTTCATTTAATAACAAATGTCAGGAAAAACTATGACACGGAAAATTCACGTACAATTTGAAAACAATACGATTTTAGCAACAAATAAACGAAGAAAATTCTTTTATTTCTTTTCATCGAAGAACGTAAAATGAAAACTTTCACCAAACATCGATTTTTGAAATTAAAAAAAGAGAAATTCTGTTTTCGTACTTCATTTTCAATGTTAAAACTCACCTTCAAATATATTTAATTGATTTGCTTTTTATTTTAGCACTAACATTAAAACATTTTTATTATAACTCTAGCATTAAACCGTTTTTATTTTAACACTAACATTAAAACATTTTTATTATAACACTAACATTAAAACATTTTTATTATAACACTAACATTAAAACGTTTTTATTATAACACTAACATTAAAACGTTTTTATTATAACACTATCATTTAAACATTTTTATTATAACACTAACATTTAGACGTTTTTATTATAACACTAAAATTAAAACATTTTTATTATAACACTAGCATTAAAGCTGTGACTTTGACCTTTATTAAGAACCCGTGTATCCTCTAATTTCTTCCCTCTTACCTCCACATTTATAAAACTAAATTTCTTTATTACCTTCGCTGAAGAGGTTATGTAATCGGTCGAATTTGTAACTAATTTTTATTGGTTTATGCAGAACATAGTGTCTCCATCAATCATCACCAAACTTTGTCGAAATATCCTAGAACTTATTTGATGTTAAGACATCAAGGCTAAAGGTCAATTTAATGGTCATGAATGAGGTAATAGTCACGTTATTGACGACAAATTTGCTCCTGTTCTACTATCTCCCTCTCAGCGAAGAGACAGTGCATGTCTGCTTTTGCTCTATCGTTATATTCATGGGAAGTGCTCGACTGAACTTCAATCTATGATCCCCCCTGTAACAGATTCACAAGAAACACTCGTCCAGCTACAACTACTATCAACAATTTCTTTTACTTGTACTGTGCCTAAAATTAAACGAAAATTCCATGAGCCATTTTCTTTTTCTCTAGAACTACTCGCCTATAGAACACAATACCGTCGGGCTGCTTCCCATCTTACTATATCATGGTTATTTGCAAGTCCAACATAAACAGGTAGTTGGTGAGTCGTCGTATAAAATAATCAATTTCTTCCCAATTTCCACTATAACCGCTCAACACGGCCGCCTGACACTCTTTAACTCTTATCCTCGAATGGCCTTTGGGTGTTAATAAGTGATGGCTGCTTTACAAAAAAAGTAATTTTCAGTATTTTATATGAACTGGCCGTTGACCGGGACCTTGAGAATTTCAGCTAAATTTTAAATTTTGATGAAGTTTCAACATATGTTTTAAGGTTGAGATATGTAGTCTTACGACGAATTGTTTGTTTTTATACTAAAACATGCCATAATTTTCATTTTGGAAGTGCGGCCAAAGGAAGTACTAAGAATTGAAAATTTTAAATAGAGTGACTAAAATTAATAGAAAAAAAAAATTGATAGATTTACTGTCAACACTCTCAATACGGAGACAGAATTTCAAGATAATTAATATGGACCAGTACTTGAAGCTTAGAAATGTTTATAGTCTTATCTTTGAATTTTTAATAATTTATGGATGTCAATGGCGAACGAAATCACAGAATAAGACTTTATCTGTTTGTGACCAGAATTAAATATAACCCATAAAACTAGCGTCGATAATGTAGTTTCAGTGTATTTATATACGCTTAAAGGGCTTATATCTGAATTAATAAGAGTTTGTGAATAAACAGATGAGGAACTACTACAGCTGTATACAGAATGTTTTAGGATGCTCTGAGGAATGACCTTAAGCCGATGGAAATCGATATCAATAACTGGAAAATTGGAACTGTAGTTCGAAACAAGTGGAAAAAAGTAATTATTTCGTACTACCCTTCCCACTATGTCATGCCTGTTCTTGTATTCTTTTGGAACTAGTTGGCTACATTCACTTACTATATAATTTATCGTTTCGTCTCTTTGTCCACAGAGTCTGCAGTTGCTGTTTTCTTGTGTTTTCTCGATCTTTGCTTTGATGTGCTTGGTTCTTATCAAGTTATCTTGTGCTGCCGTTATGAGGGATTCAGTTTCTCGGTTTACGTGTTCTTTTCGCATCGATGCCCACGTGTTTCGCTATCTTCTTTAGTTGTAATCCTTGCGAATCTTACGTGTAGTTGTTTCTCTTCCCATACTCCTTTTCTTGTTTCATTCTTTGTCTCTCTGTTTTATGTGTTGTTGATTTTTTTCCGTGTCTCTCGCTGCCATAATTATACTTTTAGTGTTTTGCATTATGTATTTTTCAAGTTCTTTTTTAGCGTCATTTACACAATCTTCTATATAAACCAGTCCCCTCCCGCCGTCTTTTTTCCAATTTACGAGAGTCGGTCGAAATCGTCCTTCGGGTGTAGTGCGTTCTGCATGATCAAAGTTTCCTGGTCTTCTAATCGAGCTGTCTCAATTCTTTTTTTTAGTCCACCTGTTATATTATGGGGCTCTAAAAAGGGGTCTGTTGTGTAATGTGTATGTGAATATGTTCCATAACGATATACATGTTGAATAGTGGGCTTATCTTGTTCTGTATAATTTAACATTTATACAACAGTTCTAAAAGGAAACAATTGACGTGGAATTATTTATTTATCGAAATAGTAATAGACAAACAGTTCCTTTTAACAGATCTAAGTAACACAACACATACTTGAATTACTTACGAAGATTTATTTTCATGATGCAGTCGGCATCTTCAGAAATTACACGTTTTAACATCTTGGCTGCCTCAAATGACGCCGCTTCCTGCACCATGGAGAGACCAACTCCCCTTTTTGAGACGTCCGTTCCCTCTAATGTCCAGCTAACGACTGCCAAGAATAGCCCCAAATATACATTTCATCACGTTCTCATTACGTGTCTCAGACCAACAGCTGACGTAATCCCAATCTAGTTATTTGTTTATGCAAACCAAAAACCATGTTTACATCTATTTTCTATTTTCATATTCCTTTTGCGATATTATTATATGTCAATTATATTGAATTGTTTATTTTTCTAGTAATAATTCATCCAGCGACCTGCCCTCGCTCGAATCAACTAATAATAATAATAATAATAATAATAATGCTTTGATCATTGGCCATACTTGCCACAGTTAACACAGATACTACGTTATGATCACAGGCCAAAAGGGTCACAACGTTAGACACCCTATGAACGATCCAGAATATCTTACTAGTGATACTGCCCATGTATTTATACCTTTTTAATAGGTTTCTACTATATAATTTAGTTTCTCCTGAACTATTCCTGTCCAATTCTCTCTTTTATTTCTGTTGCTTTGATGCTTTCAGAACTCCCAGGAATTTATAGGCGTCTTGTTCCCCTAGTGCCCTCATCTTTGTTTGGTTAGTTATTATTATTATTATTATTATTATTATTATTATTATTATTATTATTATCATTATTATTATCATTATCATTATTATTATTATTGTTATTATTATTATCATTATTATTATCATTATTATTATCATTATTATTATTATTATTATCATCATTATTATTATTATTATTATTTTAATTTTATTAAACTTATATTTTTTGTTATTAATGCTACAAAATATTGTTGCTACCCCCACCCTACTCCCCAGGGTGTTGGTCCCCATTCCCCCTTCACTCCTCACATTAAAAATCGGACTGCTGCCTAATTTGCTCGGTGGGGGAGCAAATAAATACCCTTTTCTTGGCCTTTTTACCAAGATCAAAGTGTAGTATCTGACCGGCAGATACTGCAAGCAAAGACCATATGTGGGGTTGCCCCCACGTATAAGACCTTGGTCAATGTAGGGGCAACCCTTCATACCAATTGTCACTATCCAGCTCCTCTACTCCCCGGGGAGTTGGCACCCATTTCCCCATTACTTCTCACATTAAAAATCGGCCTTGTGCCTAATTTGCTCGGTGGGGGAGGAAATAAATACCCCTTTCTTGGCCTTTTGGCCAAGATCAAAGTGTAGTATCTGGTCTTACTACATGTTGTACTTATGTTTGTAACTTTGTGATATAAAGTGGGGGATAACTTTTCTGTATTAATTTAATGTAAAATGATCACCCACTTTACAACCAGTCAGTCTCAACAAGTAATTCTCCAGATCATTCAAGTTGTTTTTGAAGGATTCCAGTTATTTTTTAAGCAGTCAAGTTATTCTTAAGGTCATTCGATTCATCCTTAAGTTCATTAAAGTCATTCTAAGACATTTACTTGTTATTTATTTAAGTCATTTCATCCCATTTTTCGGTCATTTTAGTTTATCTTTAAGAATTTAATGTCAATCCTACATTCACGCATTCATCCATTACACGAGCGCACGCGACTAATGGCTATCGGCCTTGTTTAACGTGAAAGTGTAATGTTTTATCGATAATAATTCGATGAAATACAAAACGAACAGTAAACTTTTAAAATAATGTCGGTCGTTGAAACCCACTAAGGAAGAACTGTTACAGAAAGAGGGAAAAAACGAAGCCTGAACGAAAACGCGTCGCGTTCATGAGAGATCAGCTTTTCTCGAAGAAGAATCCACTTCGATAAATATCTTTGTTTAGGTCATACTATTTTTTGTTTTACGTTATGTACTTAATAAACACGCTTATATTCGATATCAACATAGACAGGTGAATGAAAACACGTCGTGTCTATGAGAGATCAGCTTCTCTCTCTCTCTCTCGAAAAAAAAAACACGACTTAGAAAAAACCGACTTTGGAAAAAATATTTTTGTTAATATTGTAATATTTTTACATATAGTTATGAACTTAGTAAACACGCTGGTATTCGATTGCAACAGAATCGATAGGTCAAAAATGAAAAAAAAAAATGTACGCGAACGAAAACACGTCGTTTCTATAAGAGATCAGCCTCTCTCGAGAACAAACATAACTTAGAAAAAACCGACTTTGGAAGAAAATATTTTTGTTAATATTGTAATATTTTAAATATTAAGTTATGTACTTAATGAACACGGTTTTATTCGATTACAATGTTTGAGTAAAATTGCAAAACAATCGGTAAGAACAAATAAAGAAAATACGGGACGTGAACGAAAACGCGTCGCGTTCATGAGAGATTGGCTTCATTCGAATAAAAACGATTTGGATAAATATTCTCTTTATTATTGAAATATGTTTTAATATTAAGTATATAAAAATACGTTTTTATATTCCAAAATTTAACAGCAATCAGTCAAGTATTTTTAGATTACTGGCTAGTAACAAACAAACTTGTAGATTTTTATTCTTATAATATATACTAGCATGGGTGCCCGGCGTTGCCCGGGTGTTTAGAGGTGTATGCTGAGCAAAAAAAAGGGGGTAATTTTTTAAACTTTGACCCCTATTATGACCCCTGAAAATTTATTGTTTTGGCCTCAAATAAAGTTATTACGTTAGATCCATGTCCACGGAACCTATATCTAAAATTTCAAGGGTGTAGACCCAAAATTGTCGGAGGAGTTTGGTAGAGTTCTTAAAGGTCAAATCGTTGAAATTTGACCCCTTAACAGCCAAATTTCTGGCTGACACCCGTCACATCGATTTTCCCAAATCTCAGTACCCGGTATTTCAAATTTCGAGTCTATAGACTAAAAATTGACAGAGTCATTGCGTAGGGAAATGTACACAGACAGACAGACACACAGACACACAGACAGACAGACACACAGACAGACACGTTCACTTATATATATATATATATATATATATATATATATATATATATATATAAAGGAGATTAGAACAATAGTCTAAAGAGCTGAGTGTATTTCAATGTAACAGTGAAATTACTAGTTTAATTAAAATACAGGAAAGAGAAAGTGCTCGTTGTAATTTAGATATATAATAAGCTCGATAGGTAAATATCCTAGAGCTAATTCAATATTAAGTAATGTGATTGATAATTTAAAATTTAAAAATCAAATTATAATTAAATTAAAAACCCGTTTCATAAGAAGGAACAACAACAAAATCAATTATTTAAATTTAATAAAAACCCTTCAAAATTTGCTGACGAGGAGACTTTGCTTATCAAAAAATTATATGTAATAATTAGTGTACGTAACTTGATGTCTACCACAATAAAAAGCATTGTTTTCCGAAACGATCGTACAGATAATTCATTTTGTTGTTGTTCCTTCTTATGAAACGGATTTTTAATTTAATTATAATTTGATTTTAAAATTTTAAATTATCAATCACATTACTTAATATATATATATATATATATATATATATATATATATATATATATATTTATATATATATATTTATATATATATATGTTATTTACTATGAAATACCTACATACACTAGTGTTTCATCATTTCGGGAGTCATCAGTGCAGGGTGCCACGATTACCACCGGTCGATAGATTCGAACCCGGCAACAGAAGCTATCCCTGACCCCATTAGCAAGGACCTAATCCACTCGGCGACAGTTAACCGCGCAAAATACTGTTGAAATTTAAACATTTACTTTTTAAAAACGTTTTTAACGTCAGTCAGAGTGATCTAATCATTATATGATGATCTGTGCATAGGAATTAAATCGACCGGTTTTATTTCAGCTGAAAGTGCTCACCGATAGGAAACGAGTCTCTTAAAGCGGCTAACATAATTATTTACTATAATAATTATTAAATACCTATAGCCACTAGTCTTTCATCCTTTCGGGAATCACACACACACACACACACACACACACACATATATATATAAAGCTGAATGTCTGTGTGTGTGTATGTGTGTGTGTCTGGTCACGAATAGGTTCCTATATGGTTGACTATTTAAAAAAAAACTGATTGCATATAATGATAGAAGATGTATCGAGACACAGGAATGGGTGTGTTTGATCTGGCAGAACAGTGATTCATTAAAATTGTGGCGTCTGCGTTCGCGCCTGGTCCACAAAGTATGGAAATAAAAAAAAAAAAAAAAAAAAAAAACGTTTACAAGTGTTTTTGATATAGATGTACATAAGAATACTTTGATAAGTATGTTTTAACTTAAATAGGGATGGTATGATAAAATTGTGGGGTCTGCGTTCGCGCCTGGCCCCCATAGAATGGAAATAGGCACAAACTGTAATAAAGGCTTTTCATATCTATCTGTGTAAGTATACTTTGATAATTATGTTTCTGTTTAAAGAAATATGGTATAATAAAATTATGGGGTGTTCGTTCGCACCTGACCTCCATAGAATGGAAATATGTCACAAAGTTTAACAAGGTTTTTAATATAGATCCACAGAATATTGTGATAAGTGTTTCAGTGTGAACAGGTATGGTATAATAAATTATGGTGTTTATCTATTTTATTTTTACTTTCATCATATTTTGCTTTGATTTTTATACCCCCGAATTCAACCGAAATTTACAATCCTTCCTTTTCATAACGTATCATACTTTCATAAATCAGAGCCCATTTTCTGTAGGCTGTTTTTGAACCCAGTCAACGACGGGTACTTTTGCTAGTATATATATATATATATATATATATATATATATATATATATATATATATATATATATATATATATAATCAAGAAGTAAGATTTAAGTTTATAAGCCAGAAGCTCCCCTAGACTGAAAGAGGATACAAATATTAATATTTATTTAGTAATCCCAACCGAATAAAAAAAGCTAAATACAATCAAAATAGGAAATAGAGCTTGCCATAAAAAACTTTTTTACTTCATGAAATTCTTTTTGTTTTGCATATATGACTAATTTTCATGTAATGCAATTCCAATTTATGCAAGTACCATCGCTATTATAATTATTTGCGAATATCTTTCATATGATGAGAAGGACGCATTCTTTGAAACTCTGCGGATTAAGGAAATCTTAATATTCTTTTTGAAGTATACTGTCGAAAAATAAATTCTTATAAATTATAATTTAGTCTCTAAATATGTTATATATATATATGTGTGTGTTTGTGTTTGTGTGTGTATGCGTGTGTGTGTGCGTGTGTGTGGATAACACAGGCATAATATATAAATGGATTAAAGTTTAACGCAAGAGATCGTTTATTTGTGAGCATTATTAGCAAGTTTCACTGAAATAGAATATTTTTTTTTTTTCATTTTTTGAAAATTGCTACTATTGTCAAAATTGAACATCCCTAAGGCTCAATATTGGCCGCAGGCGATGATAGTTAAGGTTTCCTACCGCTACCTGTGACACAGAAGTCTGAGAACGGAATCAACACAGCGCCTTCAAAACACGATTACAATCGATATTCCATCAAGTTTTATTTAAGAAATGTTATAGTTTATTCATCGCAATTTCTAAAAGACAATTAATGCTTGTGAAAAAAAAAAAAATGATTTTAGACGCGTCCCTGCATTTATGTAGGCAGCTTTGTCCGTCCACAATCTGTTCTTAAGGAGGGACTCCTTAAGAACAGATTTCAAATTCAAACAACAAATGCACTGTTTAATAGGGCGATAAAAGGTATTACTTTATGAAGCATTTCTTGTGTAGTTTCTGATGGATTTATCAAACAGCCATTTTATAGTATCTGGTTTGCATTTGCAACGATAATCGTGCAGCTTTTAAATTGCATTATTTTGGAGGCAGGAGACTTTAAATTAATATAAATCACAGAAAAGTATTTTTATCATACAACTAGCAGGTCGCCCAGCATTGCTCGACATTTCCCGGCCTTAAAATATGCTTTAATATGATATTTTGATTAATGCAGATTTCGTATTTAATATGATATTATATTGGATCCAATATACAGTAATTATTAAAGAAGTAAAAAAAAAAAAAATGACTCGTGCGCCACTACAGGGTATCGAAACCAAAACGTTTAACTTACAATTTACTTTTTCCTTTGATGTTAATACGTGAGCTATGAAGACATGCTTGCTGCAAGTCTAAAAATAAAAACATGAACAAATAGTTATTACGTTACGCATGCCTATTCGTAATGCCGTCGTTCGACCTTCACCTGGCAAATTCCATTTTTTTTATTTTCACACTTTGCACTGACTTTCCTGAGTTAAAACCCAAATATAAAATTTGGTATAGATTTGAATACCCTACATATTAAGTTTCATATCTGTAGACAAAAAACTGACAGAGGGATTTGGCAAGCAAAATTTTTTAAACAAATATATATACGCATACATAAATATATATAGAAAGAGGTTTGTGTTTACTATAAGCTTTTTACGCAAATATTACGCGCGTATAAATCATGTACAATGTCCGCATGGGTATAATTACACGTAATAGTTTACTAAAAATGATCATCCCATAAGAAAACCGGGAAAAAAACTAATAGGGAATTAATTAAAATGAATATTTAAAAGAATATGCACATTAGATTTTTTGCTACTGAATGCAATTCCACGATTCATATATAAGAAAGTTGTATTTTCTTTTTAAATTATTAGAAAAAAGGCTTGCCTTTTTTTCTGTTGTTCTTGGCCCCCGGGCCGAGATAAAGTCGACCCCCCCCCCAAAGAGAAAAAGAAATGAATGAACCCGGGAGAGGGACGCATCGCTCTGTCTCTCGCGGACCGACTAAAAGAAAAGAACTTTGTCGAATTGACCCTCTGTCTGTGGCAACGGCACTTTCACATCGGCAGAGAAAGACTTTAAAACGACTGCTGGATTGCCAGCAGATAGAGGGGAAAGATGTCAACATCCCCTCTAATTTCCCGGACTCCCCACTCCTAATAACTTTTGTCAGAACTCCGGAGGCTTGCAAGAGTAACTTGTGGTCACTTCTGGAAGCAGCTGAAGGGGTCTATCCGGGAATGGAACTATTTAAGAAAGACGACCTTTCCTTTGACGAACTGTCAAAACAATGCAAGGGAAGGATCCTAGTGTGAGTCCATCCGTCTCTCTACAGGGCCCTTAAATAGATCTTCTCCTAGACATCGACGGCATTGTGAGAGAAGGCCAAGACCTGAAAAACCTGACCTCCTTGAGCATCGCGTACATGTTGGCGTCCTCATGCCAATCGACTTCGGAGCCAAGTGTGACACACCTTAAGGTAGGTAGCATGTCTTTAAATTTGGCCAGTTTGAATGCGAGGGTCTTGAGATCATCGAGCCGGGCGGCTCGCCTCCGTCACGACCTCTTGTCCTTGGGAGTGGATCTTGCTACGATTCAGGAGACGCATTTCGTTTCTTCTGCGAACTGTCAGGGGTTGAACAGGGACTTCGATGTTTTCTAGGAATATGGCAGCCCGCGGCGGAAGGGAGTCTCCTTACTAGTGAAACTAACTCTGGATGCGACGGTCGACGTTATTCATAGGGATACGGTGGGAAGGCTGGTCGTGGCCGATGTTGCCGTAAAAGATTCTATGTTTCGAGTGGTCGCGGTTCATGCGCCCAGCACCGCTCGCGAGAAGGTCTCATTCTTGGGTCAGCTTGACGCGTTCGTAGACTGTCGGAAGCGGGTAGTGCTAATGGGGGGTTGGAACGCCCTTAGACCCAGAGTTAGATAAGGTAGGAGGCGAAGCTAGAGGGTCGGACAGGTGAGAGTTCAGCCTGGCTTATCTGATGACTAGATACGCCCTGGTCGACAGGTTTCGGGTCGAGCATCCAGGGCGGGAGATTTGGACGTGGACCAATAGGGTTTCCTCCTGTCCGAATACCTATTTGGAAAGGATACTAGTTTAAGGGCGAAATAGATTTCTATCTTGCCCCACGTTCACTTGGTTAGGTCAGCCGGACCATAAACTAGTTATGGACCGGCTGAAGCTAGAAATGAGGCCTAAGTAAGCGGGGTACTTGTTAAACACCTCCCTTTTTCTTTTGCCCCCCCTTCTTTAAATTCAACCCATCTTGAAGGAAATCAAATCTAACACTAACACCCCTCTCACCACCAATTTTTTCTTTTCTCTCCTGTCTAGGATACAACCCCCTCTATTTAGAGGCTCCCCGCGAAACCCTAGTTCCTCTACATACCAGAGTGAAACTGGTGGTCTAGCATTTCAGACGAAGTTGGGAGGACCTTACTAACCACGTTAAAAAAAATTGTTTTACTTTTTACCCCATCTCCCTCGACAAAAATGAAATTTTTATTAATATTGTTATCTTTTTTTGTATTTTTTGGTATAAATAAAAAATATTTTAAAACTGAGGTTAAGTAAGAACATCCCCCTACCCTCACACACGCATAAATACAAATGATAAAAGATGCTGGCCGAGAGAGAAATCCTTTAAAATTTCCATCAGAGGCGAGATGTACAAACCAACCTCACCATCTCCCCTTTTTGAGTTGGCTTTGTGCCTAAATTTTTTTATTCATTTTCCCAATTGTATTTTTTTCCTGTGAATTAAAAATCAATATCTCAAAATGTAGTATCTGTTCTTCAGATGCTACACTTAAGGTAATTTGTCTCGGTCAATGGAAGAGAAACCTTCTATACTGAGACAATTATTATTTTTGGTCCCAACTAGATGACCCCTTTTGCCTTTGTTTTCGGAGAGCTGGTTTAACCCCAAATTAAAAACGACCTTGTGTCACGTTTTGCTTTTGTGGGAAAACAAATAAATACTAATAGAAAAGAAAGAGGTTTTTAATATGAATACCAATAGCCAAAAAGGAAAAATATAAAAGTATAGATTATCTGGTTTGTTCCAAAGGTGAATTTTTACCATTTATAATTTAAATATAATTTCAGGCAAATGTCTCCGGCGGCTCGTACGTATATGGTGTAATCTAGAGGTTCAATATTCACAAAATCTACGCATAAAACGAAGCCGTATTTCGGTAATAACGCGTTGAATTTTTTCCTTTCAAGTGGCATGTTTTATCAGCGTAGGCATGTTTAGAGATGAGACTTCACATATCCCCAAAGAAAATGATGTAATTCAGTTAAATCGCACAAACAAGATGGCCAGTTGGCAGGTCTATTTCGTGAAATTATTCGTTCATCAAATATTTCTCTCAGTAAACCAATCGTATTGCGCGCTTTGTAGCATGTGAACACAGTTTGGGTAACGGCAATTACAAGACATGTCAGGGTGATTGACCTTATAGAAAATAAGGCGAACTAGATTGGATGGCAACATAGTTAATTGAATAAACATATTCTGTCTTATATTCAGCATACATTCATTTACTGGCTTGGTAATTCATCTTATTACAATCTCAAACCTCTTATTATTATTGTGAAAAAGTTAGGTATGCGTGCATCTTATTATTATTGATGTAAAGTTAGGTATGCGCATATATTTATATATTTCTGTATGTTCATATCAATATACACAAAAAAAATAAATAAAAAATAATAAAGACCCGTAAATTTTCAAGTTTTATAAAATTGTTTGCAGTTAATAAAAAAATGAAGAAATTTATGTGAGGAGTTTGAACCTACAGACTAGGTCATGCAAGAAAAACAAAAAAACAAAAGAAAAAAAAACAAAAAAGAAGAAAACAACAACAAAAATACGCTTACCCACAGTAGAATTTTCACAGCCCGTTGTTCTATCATTGTTGCTAAGCAACGACATGGAAAAATGGCTCTACCAATGATAGATACATTAAAATAACGGTTTTGATTATCAATTATCCGTAATTATCGGGGATATTCTGAGACAAAACTTAACTAAGATCACTCCCAGACTTATACACTTAAGTTCTGTAAATTGTAAAGAAAATCTGTTCGGCTGTTTCACACACACAAAGTTGCATTTATATAATTGTAGGGATAATATTTCTGTTTGCATATCACGCTTAAGTTTTCAAAAAAAAATAGCTTAGTTTGTTGCATCTAAATACAAAACAACACTTTATTGTGTCTCTCACGATTGTGTTTTAAATAGCCGATTCATCAACCAGTCATGTTCAATTTCGAAATAGCATTTTTGTCGAGCTCTCAAATTTAAGGTTTAAATATAATTTTTTGTTTAACAGTCTTGCTTCACTTCGAAATAGCATTTTCGTTGGTTCCTATTTACTCGCCTCCCCACGAGTTCAGAGTTAGACACAAATTCGTTTTTAATAATAATAAGATACCCCCCCCCAAAGGGAGCACACTTGATCAGGAATCAAATAAAGAATGACCCCAGTAAAGAAAGATATCTCTTTCAGTGACGGAGAACTGAAAAAAATGAAATGTTATATCAAAACAGATATTACACTTTGCTCGTAAATAATGTTGGGAAGATTAATCGGAATTAGGAATCGGAAAGAAAATTAAAATTATTTGAAGCATCGAAATCGGTATCGGAATTAGAAATCTTTGTGCCTGCTTCTGATACCAAAAACGATTCTTTTAATTGTTTCATGTTTATCTTTGTTTGCAAATTAATTTTCTATTATTAATATTAAAATAATAAATATTTATCTATTTTGAACCATTACTAAAACTAAAACCAATAAATTACAGCTATTTACAGGTGTAATTTGGTGTTTCTGAAAATATATATACATATTACACGGGTATTTGCTGTAAACCTCCTCTCTACAATCGGCTAATTATTTAGAGATGAAAAAGAATCGGGATCGGTAATTGTATCGGAATTGGACATTTAAAACAATCGGTAATTGTGTCGGAATCGGGAAAAGTATTGGAATCGCCTACTTGTAACCAAGCGGCGTTAGTTGTCTACCTTACTCATCGCGTAGATCGAACGGACGCTTTTGAAGAATCTACGTTATTTGTAAGGACATTTGATGATGATATCTAAAACAAAACACAAGATAATAAAAAAAACAAGATGGTTGAAACGTAATTATCTTTCTTTCAGTTTCTCTGACAAGACCCAATAGTAATCAGTTTTTAGCTTGACAAATTTAATCCAATCTCCTGTCAATAAGAAAGAAAAGAAATAAAGGACAGACAAAAGGTGGCATGAATTTTGAATGATTCCATTTCTCATCGTATTTTCATCCTGTGCAACCTCTCACCATTCCGTCCACGTCTTGGTCGGTCGTATATTCTTGAAACATTTAAAAGCATTCAATGGCATCAATAATATTCTTTCAGAATAATCGCACGAAAGTGAAAAATAACAATAGATTTCATATTAAAATTTGAACGTTCCAGAAATGCAAATGAATTTTGTATTAAAAAAAATCTAAATTTCTATCTTTTATAAACAAAGTAGTTGATGCAAATGTGTGAAACAATTCGAATAACCGCCCCACCATTGCAGTGACTTTTTTGTCTTAAATACAAAGAAAAAAAAACAACACATGTCTGCTTCATGACGGTAGTAGGACTAAGTAGACTGTACTGTGATTAAACCGTTCAATTTAGTATAATGCTTACAGTGATCGTTAATGGGCCAGGAGATAAGGGTTTAAGTAAAATTTGCGGTGAATGCTCTGTTTTACGGTTGTTGTAAAAATGGAACGGAAATTTAAATTTCGTTCCGTTTTAATTTTTTTTTATAGTGCCCCCCCCCCCCCAAAAAAAAACGAAAGTAATCGAAAGAATAGCATTCAACAGTCGTACTTTTTAAATATATAAAAAACGAAAGATTTTTTTTTTTATAAAAATAAAATTTTATAAAAAAAATAATATAAATAAACGCAATAATTTAATTGTTAAACGAAAAAAAAGTCAGTTTGGATTACCTTCTTGGTATTACATTTTTTTTTTTTTTTTTTACGTAAGTCCAACTAACTGTTCACATTGAAAATATCGACTTTTGTAGGTTTCCGGGTATGCTTACAACGAATAAACTATCCAACCTCCCCATGTTAAGAATGGCTTTCGGAATAGACACCCCCGACCTTTCCATGTTAAGAACGGCTTTCAGAATAGACACTCCTAACCTTGTCAGCATACCCGAAAACCTGTAAAAGTTGACATGTCGAATGTGAACGATGAGTTGGACGTAATGGAAAAATGTATCAAATTTAAAGCGGAACAAAAGCTAAATTTCCGTTCCATTTTTACAACAACCGTAAAACATAGTGTTCTCCGCAAGTTTTACTGGATTCAATCCTCAATTGATTTATCCGAAATGCCACACTTTCTACCACTCTGCACACACACACACACACACACACACACACACACACACACACACACACACACACACACTCTCTCTCTCTCTCTCTCTCTCTCTCTCCCACTCCCTTTCTCTCTCTCTCTCTCTCTCTCTCTCTTACATAAGCGTTATGTTGTTAATCGCGGTCACTTCAACAAGTACTATGTTCTTCGGAATTTTCTGACTTCTTTCTCTTTATTTTATCTGTTGTGGACTCGTTTTGCTAGTAGTATTCGTTAATTTGCTGTTCAGACATCACGTTATAATGCAGCTTCATATTTCAAAAACTTGTGGAGTACTCTTTCTGCTGACTATTTTGCTTCAATATACGTAACAGACCACAGACGCGAAATGATGTCAGCGGTAAAAAAAAAACAACAACAACAACAAAAAGAGAAAGACCACGTTAAGGAGGAGAATCACGTTTGGACGTAGATGACGTTCGAGATCACATTAGACACGAGGATGACGTCCGAGAGTATGTTAGAAACTTAGTTGACGTCAAAGCCGTAACGAGAAGTCACGCGTGGCGGGAGAACGTCAAAATTAATGACGTTGTTCCAACGAGAAAAAGAGAATCGAAGTTCTTACGCATTCATTGTCTACTTTGTGATTGAGGATGCAACGTTTTGAATCACTTTCTGCTTCTTGTAAATTCGGTTTTCTCTATCACCATAAACACCTTTTCACACCGGAGGCTATTCTCTATCTCTACAAATCTACTATCGGATCGTGTATGAAATACTCTTGTCATATTTTGGCTGGTGAATCACTATCGCATTTGATGTATTCTTGATAAAATACAGAAAGGTATATGTAACTTAGTTAGTTTCAACCTCTTATACACAGACCTGGTGTTGCTTTTTTTTACATAGGCATCACCACTTATCAAGGCCCAGAGACCACTCGGGGATAAGGGTAAAGAGTGTGCAGTAGACAATTGGACAATATAGTAATCGTTAGTAATGGAAATTCGGTAAATTTGTTAACTTAAGTGGGACGTCTCATCAAGAACTTGTTTACGTTGGACTTGAAGACAATCAGATTGTAGTCAGCTGGAAAGTAGAAAACGGAAGACAATTCCACAGGCGTGCAGTTCTAAGAAAGAAAATTTGTTCATGGAGTTTACGTTTAGGTTTAGGCTCAGATAAAGAGTTGGGGGGGCTTATTTATAGTGTTTTCAGCTAGACGAGTGTTTCTTGTGAAAGTTTAGCGAGGAGGGACCATAGATTGAAACTCAGTCGAGCAGTTGCCATGAAAATAACGATAAAGCAGAGACAAACTCGCAACATCTCTTCTGTGAGATAGATGTTGCACTGAAGAGAAAAGGACATCTCCTACGAGGCTACGAAGTCTCTCATTTTTTTCTTTTGTTTTATATAAATATTATTATCTGATCTAGTCATTGTTTCATTCGTTCCATCTCTGTGTCTCGTTTGTCTATTGGTGTACATTATTTCGCTGTTTTGATAACTCACTGTACTGCAGTTTCTTATTCAAGTAGCTTTTATCCAATAACCGAAAGATTGTAGAACTCTCCCCAGCTGACGGTTTTCCTTCTACCTATTGATTTTTTTTAACGACAACATCTTTGCGATAATAACAATTCGTTACATCAAGTGGCCTAAACTCTTGTTTGGAGCGATTGTCATGCAAAAATTATAAATGTACAGTCCTGGTCAAAATCACAAAACCACTTAAGAAAGTAAGCATTTACGCATATTATCGAAGAAACAAATAGTTGAAACCATTGCCAAAAGGGAAAATATGATGGAAAAAAAAATGAAATCTGCTTCATTCGAAACCTTAACCCTGATTTAATAATTATTTAAAAAAAAAAACAATCAGTTGCGAAGGAATTTTATCCCATGTACTGAAAACTGAATCAGATATTTTCCCTTTTGGCAATGGTTTCAACCATTTGTTTGATTAAAAATTCAATAATATGCGTAAACGCTTATTTTCTTAAGTGGTCTTATGATTTTGACCAGGACTGTATATATTGTAATCGAATTTTGTAATAAAACTTATGTTGTATTATTTGGATTGTTTGGATTACTGTTTTCATCTTGGTTATTTTTGTTCCAAAACGTTTCGGCCGATGTAACCTCCGACCATTATCAGGTGTATTCACACTGGAAGTTATTGGTGAATAGTAAAAGTAGCGCCAAGTCTATTTCTTTCTTTTCTTTTTTTAAATCCGGGTTCATTCTTTTTTTTGTTTTGTTTGTTTTTTTATATGGTGTCTGCATATAATGATAATTGATGATTATTAAATTATTAAATAAATAAATAAATTTATAAATAAATAATAATTAAATAAAATAAATACATAAATTTATAAATAAATAATTATTAAATAAGTAGATAAATAAATACATTTCAAAAATATACAAACATCATATGCCTCCCCAAAACGAAATGAATCTGGGTTTATTAAAAAAAAAAAAGAAACACTTCGCGCTATTTTTTCCCATTCACCAATAAAATCCCGTGCGAATTAATCTGAAGACCGTCAGAGGTTATATCGGTCAAAATATTATGAAAAAAAAAAAACCCCAACAAACAAGATGAGAAAAATAGTCCAAACAATAAAAATAACACAAAAAAATAATTATTATGCCTCATCTAAAAAATATAAAAACATCAAGACTAATATTATTATATTATACTATCGGGTCATGTGGAAATTCCACAGGGGACTCATTCATATGTAATATATTGATGTTGGCATTCTGTAGATGTTCAGTGTAAATGGAGACGCTTTGATATTATTGTAGCTTTTTTGTTAAAACTGCAAACGTATTTATCTAAGCTAGCAGGGACGCCCGGCGTAGCCCGGTCGTAAAGTACGCTTAAATATGATATTTTAATTCTTGCAGATTTCGTATATATTATTTTAGAGTTAATATTATATCGATTTTTATATATTAGAAAGCTACGATTAAAAAAAAATGTATCTATATGACCTGGGTTCATCAACTTGAACCGCAAACCCCAAACTTATATATATATATATATATATATATATATATATATATATATATATATATATAATTTATGACTACTCCATTTAAACACATAGATTTATATATGAACATATAATTTTATGCGTAAATGTTTAGTATTTACTTAAACGGTGCTCAATATATACGTAAGTCTTAATAGAAATGCATAGTTTACCAGACCACAATATTTGCGAAAGAAACCCGAATAATAAGAAATATTATGTAGGTATAACTTTCTTATATTTCAAAACCCGATATTATGACCATAAAAGTACGTTCCAAAAAAAAAAATAAATAAATAAATAAAAATGACACCGAATGAAAACGGCACTAGCAAACAAATACTGGGAACTCAAAGAAATCAGACGTCGCTGATAGTCGAATGGAAAATAATAAGACAAGCAAGTACATGAGGGACCTTGACGATCCATGTAGATTATTCCTGAATGAAAAGTTTGCTATCCTATACTTTAAACACCCGATAATCTATTAAACTGTAGGAGAGAAATAGCGAACAACTGTGTGCGCAGGATAAACTTTACTCTTGGATAGCGATACAAAATAATTTTAAAATTGACAATAACAATAGTAAATTAATAAGTAAAATAAAAATATAATAAAAATACAATAAAATAAACATACATATACGTGTATAATTATATATATATATATATATATATATATATATATATATATATATATATAAACTAAAATAATATCCGAATTATAAAAAAAATCACATATCTAATATTGTCGTTGTCGTTTGTTTAAAAAGAAATCTAACTAAACATAGATTACTTCGATACCTACTCTTCCCATGAATAACACACACAAAGGAAGTGGTGAACCTAAGGTCAATTTTACATTTGTTCTGAAAATGCCCGTCCATTGGCTGATCAGAATGGGCGCGGTGAAAACTAGGAAGCTGATTGGCTAACTAAAAATTCAATATCATGTGCGTATATAAAGATACGCGGTAACCACAACACTTTGCATAAGCCTGACAGAATTTTCACGAGAATGAAACGCGGAATATTCTGTGTAGCTTAATTGCCGTATATATTTTTATAAATTTATATATATATATTATATAACTTTAGTTCATTCAGCTATAATCGAAACCGAAACCAAAACTTATGAATAATTCTTGATAAAATTCCAAAAATAATTAGATTACTAAGGTGCCATCAGCTAAAATCGAAACCGAAACCAAGATTTATAAAAAATTCTTGATAAAATTATTTTTTTAAAATAAATTATTTGAGTGCCATTAACTATAATCGAAACCGAAGCCTAAACTTACGATGAATTCTGGGTAAAATTATGTATAAAAAAATAGATGACTTAAGTGCGATCAGCTATAATCGAAACCGGAACACAAACTTATGAAGAATTCTTGGTAAAATTATTTATTACAAGAAATGGAAGTACATAACAATTAAATGACCCGGATGTAAGCGTGACACAAAAAATAACACACACGCTATCGTATTAATGTATGGATTAATTACTTTAAGTTTATAAAAAAACGGATTCGATTTTTATAAAGTCGTGAATACGTATATGAGATTTGAACTTGTGTTTTCAAACATAAACTCTTAGTAATGTATAATCAATTTATTACATTTTTGTAAACCAATCAAATATTTTTGTTTTTACTTTGGTTCACACGAAATATGATATATTGCTACTAAAGCGTAACACGTTACTGTGAATTACGGGCCTTATTTTTTTTTAGTGGGGGGGGGGTTATCTCAATATTCCATAAGAATCTTTCACTTAGTGATACAAGGACTAAGTGAATTGTTTCAGACATCTGCCCCACTATATAGCGAGATTCCTAAGTTGTGAAACAAGATATTTTTTAACATTACGTTTAAGTTAATGCATGTTGGTATAGTTTAGAAAACAAAGATAATAGAAAGAATGCTAAAGATAAATTCTTCGAGAAAAGAAGCTGAATAGAAAGCTTTTTTTTTCGGCATTGGGCAGTTTTTAAAATGAAGGCATAGGACGTTTTTTTTGTCGGTTATTTACGTTGGGGGGGGGGGTAAAACTTCAGCTGAGAACATTCTGTAAAATTAATTTTTGCGTACAAACATAAAAATCTCTAAAAACACGAAACTATTTAATAATGTTTACAATTTTTTGATTTGTTTTTAGATTTTGTTTTGATTTTGAATTCTGAACCGAATTTTCATGAGAATAGTCATTGACGAAAGATATAACATGTACTGACATGAAAACATTTTTTTTGTGAAAGCAGAATAATTCATAGAGCAAAGGTCACACTGTATTGGCAGTCCGCGTTTAATGGCGAAACACTAATATAATGCATGGTCATTCATTGTATTGTTTTTTTTTTATTATTATTAAAAAAAGTGTTTTCTTGTATTAACAACGTTTTTATTTCGTTTTCTTTAAAGAGAAAATTGTCGTTTATTTAATTTTCCTTTTTGTGAAAACTTTTGCTTTGTTTCATTTAATTATTGTGTATTCAGTTGTTTTAATTTTTTTTTACTTTATTTTTATGAACCAGACACGGTATGTCTGAGATTGCGTTGTAAGAAAAGGTCATGCATTTGTTCTGGGTCGGAAGTGATAACAGTTTTTATTTCTGTCTAAAAAGAGAAAGAAAAATATTATTCAAATATTTTTTCCACTTTAGACAGCCATTATTTTGTATCATTATCATTATTTTTGATTGAACTGCGATAAAAAAAATATTTGATCTTTTTTCTCTCTATTGAATCTTAATCTGTAATAAAATCTCTAAAGAAAATGAATAATGATTTCCACAAATAATAATAATAACTATAATAATAACAACTATAATAACAATAAAAACCATAACAATATAATGACTATAATAATAACTACTAGCGTTTATGCAAAGTTGACGACTTCCGTTAGATTGTCTAATTCTACGCCAGAATTGTGCGTTTATTAGTTATTAATTCCCTTCATTCCCGTGGAATTGTTTGGTGGCCTGGAAGTAAAGGCTTAGCAAATGAAGTCAAAAGTGGCCTCGTGCTTGAGTTCGAATCTCCTGACCGACAGAAATTGTCCTCCTGTACTAATGATGGCCGAACTATGAAGCACTAGCGTCTGTAGGTATAAGAAATAATTATTATTTAATTATAATCGCAATTTGCGACTAATTCGAACAATTAAAATGTTTTTCAACCATAACTCTATCCTAAAACTAATGAATCGTTAAACATGTGTTTTGTGTCATATAACTATATAAGAAAAAATGCATTAATTAATACAGCTTTAGTAAAATAATAATAGCAAGCGTAATAATATATAGATTTTAAGTATGTTTATGAATGCGATGATTACGGTCGAAGCGACAAACGTAATAATATATAGATAATAATGATAATAGTAATAACTTTAATAACTATGGAAATAATAATAGGAAGAAGAATAAGAAAAAGAAAATTGGAAAGAATACCTCAGAAACACAGCGAAACTGAACTGTATAGTAGAAATCTAATTAAAGGCATAAACACATGGAAGCGTTACTAGTAAGATACTCTGGACCGTTTATAGTTCGAACAGATGACAAGGAAACTCATGACTATGTACAATGCGCTACACCCAAATGATGATACTGACCGACTCAGTGTAAAAAGGAAAGACGAAGGAAAAGGGCTGGTTTGTATAGAAGAATGTGTAAATGACATAAGAAAAGAATGAGAAAAAGACATAATGCAAAAAATAATTACAGCAGCAAAAGACACTAAAAAAGAAAAAAAAAAGACGACAAAAAAAAACAGAAGAAACGAGTGATAAGACGAAAATAGAAAAAAATGGGAAGAGAAACAACCACACGAACGAGCCATACGTATAATAAAAGATTAGACTAACGAAACACTTGGACATGGCTACAAAAAGAAAACCTGAACCTGAAAAACTGAATCTCTAATAACAGTTGCACAAAACAACGCGATTAGAACCAACCACATAAGTAAGGATCGACAAGAAACAAGAAAACACTAAATGACGACTATGTAGACAAAGAGATGAAACAATAAACCACATAATAAACGTAGAAATAATATAAGAATATACATGAGCAAGTAAGGGAGGCACCACCCCTGGAACTATACTAAAATTTTGAAAGCCTACACAAATGATACAAGTACAAACCGGGAGCAGTACTTGAAAATGAATGTCACAAAATCCTATAGGACATGGATATACAAACAGATAAATCCACCCAAGCAAGGAGACCGGATGTCACACTAGTAAGCAATAAGGTAAAGACCTGGCAGATTGTAGATTTTGCCGTTTCAGTAGTCCACACAGAGAAAATTAAGGAGATGGAGAAGCGGAACAGATACACTGAACTGGACAGAGTGCTCAAAAGGATATGGAAGATGAAAGAAGTCGATATAACACCACTAATAGTAGGAGCGCCAGAAAACTTTGAAAAGAGCATGTGGGAGATTGAAATCAGAGGGAAGGCTGAGAAAATACTAGGAATAACACGGAAAACGATGGAAATATTAAGGAAATTTGACTGCAGGCAGTAACACATGGAAGTGTCACTAGTAAGATACTCTGGACCGTTTATAGTTCGAACAGATGACTGGGACCTTGGGAAGGCGTTTTTCAACATGTGAGCTACGGACACAAACTGGACATACAGAAAATGCTACAGATGTAAAACACGAAGGAGAATAACATGGAATCATGAAAACTGAAACTGTATAATTGTACATTAACTCCCTGTGCTGCCCCCTCCTCATTTTCTTTTGTCTCACCAAAAACTGACACCACACAAAATAAGTCAGGAATTTCAAGGAGGATAGAAAACCGAGGAGAGAAAACTCTGGCCAGACCTCAATTGGATGAGTGTAAAGAGGACTGGGACCTTGGGAAGGCGTTTTTCTACCCAGATTCCAGTGAAGACCGGTGGTCGCCGCCAACGAGAAATCAATGGTAAACGACTGTTACGATAACTCAAATTAATCTGCTATGGCTATCGAAAGGGATGGGAAGTACTAGAAATTTGAGGAGACTCGTCACTCAGAATCCAGAGAACACTACAATTTGTTCTCAAAGACAAATCTTTGATGATGGTTAGAGTAACTGCTGCTAGGGAGTAAAAAAAAAATAATCCAGAAAAACTTCTAAACAAGAATTTGAGAAATTGAAATCAGTGGGTGGCTGAGCAGATACAACAGATAAACAATAACGAAAACGGCTGCACTTATAAGGAAACCCTTTGAATGTGAAAACTAATACATAGGGCTATGACAATAGCATATTCTCTTCATTATTTTGACGCTCGAGTATATATCCAACACAGTTAGACACAGTTAATCAACCACATCACTCTATATAAAAGCATATAAGATATCAACGGATACACGCTCGAGAGTCAAAACAATGAAAAGAATATGCTGTTGTCATATCCCTACTAATAATAAGCTACAAGCTCTCGCAGGCCGGACAGAAATTGCAATAGAGGTGAAACGAAAAGATTGAAGAACATCACATGGAAACAAGAAAACTTAAACTGTAGAATTGTAAATAACTGCCCCCCCCCCCCCAAAAAAAAAGAAAAAAAAACTCGAGAAGGCTTAAAGTCACCCAAATCCCAGTGTAGACTAATACTCGCTGCTAACGAGAAATCAATGGTAAGTGGCTGTTGCAGAAGTGCAAATACATCTGTTAAGTTTATCAGAAGTGGTGGAGAGTACAAGAAATCTGAGGAGGCTTGTTGTCACTCAGACTCCAGATAACGTTGTTCTCAAAGAGAAATCTTTGATGATGCCATGTATGACTACTACTAGTGAGTAAAATAATAATAATAATAATAACAATAGTAATAATACTAAACATAACAACAACAACAATAATAATAACAATACTATTAACAATAATAATAATGACAGGAATAATAATGACAATAATAATATCAACAATAATAATAACAACAATAATAATAACCATAACAATAATAATAATAATAAAAGCAATAATAACGATAATAATGACAATAACAACAACAATAATAATAACAACAACAACAATAATAATTATAATTTTAGTATTAATAATAATAATAGCAATATAATAATAATAATAACAACAATAATAATAATAATTATAATAATAGTAATAATAATAATAATTATAATAATAACAAGAATAACAATAACAACAATAATAATAACAATAACTACAACAACAACAATAATAATAACAATAACTACAACAACAACAATAATAATAACAATAATAACAACAATAATAATAATAACAATAACTACAACAACAATAATGATAATAACAATAATAATAACAATAATAATAATAACAATAATAATAATAACAACAATAATAATAATAATAACAATAACAACAACAACAATAATAATAAAAACAGTAATAATAATTATAATATTAGTATTAATAATAATTATAATAATAGTAATAATAATTATAATAATAGCAAGAAAAATAACAATAACAACAATAATAATAATAACTACAACAACAATAATAACAATAATAATAATAACAATAATAACAATAACAGCAACAATAACAACAATAATAATAATAACAACAATAATAATAATATGATAATAATAATAATAACAATAATAACAGTAATAACAACAATAATAATAATGATAACAATAATAATAATAACAATAATAACAGTAATAACAACAACAATAATAATAATAATAACAGTAATAACAACAACAACAATAATAATAATAATGATAATAATAATAATAACAACAATAATAACAGTAATAACAACAACAATAATAATAATAATAATAATAATGATAATAATAATAATAACACCAATAATAACAGTAATAACAACAACAATAATAATAATAATAATAATAATAATAATAATAACAGTAATAACAACAACAATAATAATAATAATAATAATAATAATAATAATAATAATAATAATAATGTGTCGGAGAGAGCTTACAAGTGTTCATCACTTTTTGGCTTACAACCATGAAGTGTTTCTGGCAGCAGTATCGAAAGAGGAAGAACGAGATAAAGGTTCATTGAAAGATAAGCAGAAGTACAAGAAAATAATCGAAGCAAAAAAGTTGACTTAATTAGTAAGAATGAAACTTCATGGTCAGTTTGAGCGAGACACTAAGGCAAAAAAAAAAAAATGTCAGGACACGTGGAATTTTCTGTCTAAAGGTGACTTGAAAAGAGAAACAGAAAGAAATCTTATATTTGCTGCTCAGCAATAGGCACTAAATACAAATACAATAAATAAAAAAAAACATCTATGGGAAGGACTGTTATGATAAGTGCAGGTTGTGTGGTATATCTCTTGAAACAGTGTCACACATTGTTAGTGTGTGTTCGATACTTGCTAAAAAAAAATACAAGCGTTACCATGACAAGGTTTGTACAAATCTGCACTGGAGTTTGTGGCAAAAGTTTGGAATCCAAGTGATGGACCAATGGTATAAACATCACCTAAAAGGGGTTGTTGAAAAGGAGGATGTTAAGATTTTCTGGGATTCCATAATTCAGTATGAGTGTGAGATTATTCACAGGAAACAGGACATTGTAGTTGTGAACTTAAAGACGAATGAATGCAAAATTATTGATGTGGCTTAACCAAACGACATCAACTTAAGAAGCAAGAACAAGAACAAGAAACTGCAGAACAATCATAAACTGAGGGTGGAGATTGCTAGATTGTGACATAAGAAAACTTCCACAGTTCTAATAATCATAGAAGCACTTGGCACAATTTCTGATGAGCTTATGAAACAGCTGAACACCTTGGGGATCAGATACAATATCACCGTACCCCAGAAGTCAGTTCTGCTTGGCTCAACAAACATCCCAATGTCCTAATCCTCTTCGAACTCATAAAGCGGACGTCTGGCTTGTGATTTCTCTTCCTTGCTTTTTCCGCCATTCTTGGCCCTTTTCAATTATTTGGTGTTGTGCCAGTTGGTGCCGAAAACGCACAATACTTCTTCTTCTTCTTCTTCTTCTTCTTCAAATGCGTAAAAGGTTCTTTACTAAAGGCATTTCGACGTTTAATTTTTATCATTAAAATAAGATCCATCATAAGGTGCATCCTCCGCTTGGTGCGGATTGCGAACCCATGTAACTTATTGTCCGCCATTCCTACCGATCCAGAGCAAGTTGGTTAATGAACGTCCAACTGTTGATACATGTCCAATCAAAAAAATATTTTTCTTTCCACCTTCTCCTTGTCTTTCCTCTGCTTCTCTTGCCATTAATATCCCCTCAAGGAATAATTTTGACAGGCCAGTGGTTTATAGTTTGACATGGTCAAAAAGTCTAAGGTTTTACTTATGATTTCATCAAATAGACGGTGCGTGAAAGTAATTTGACATAGGGTGGATATTTTGTTGTTGTTTCAATTTTCGACCAGGCGATTAGCATTCTAAAAGCTACTTTAATTTTCTAAAATCACTTTATGACGGATTGCAGGCTTTTATATATATATATATAAAAAAAACTAACTGCGGTTTTAGCCGCTTCGTAAACATAAAAAGGACGTCAAGCAAGGAGATATGTTTTCAGTAATCCTGTTCTGTATTGCGCTAGCTGTTGTTATGCTGCAGACAAGAGATTTGCCAAAGCAGTTTTTCTATAGCTTGACAAATATCTCCAATCTCTCCTACACAGATAACATCGCTCCTGTTGATGAATGCACACATAAACTTCAAGTTTTTGTAAATGTATTAGCAAAGAATGCAAAGGAGATATGATTGAAAATAGAACCTAGAGAAAACAGAATGTATGTCTACAGCTAAATCCCAGTTAAACCTAAGCATGAATATTCGCAATAAACCCATAAAACAGGGCACCTAATTCATCAACTGGCCAACATGTAGATGGTCTGCAAAAAAAAAAAAAAAAGAAAAAAGAAAACCGGCTTACATCAAACGGAAATGGAATCATGTCGTCTTTTCTAGGACGGCAATTTTATCGTTCCACCCTATGTTTCAACGTATTATCATATAGATTGTGGTAATGGTGGTGTTCTTGTTAGTAAATATACTCGTTTAATTATTTAAACGATGAAAAAAAAAAACACTATTCTCTATAGAATTCTGTCGTCGGCGCACCCGAACGACCCAAGAATGTACCCTCGCAAATGCTCTGTGTCTTTGCCCGGAAGAGGTGAAAGAAAGAACATTGCAAGAATCACGTAAAAAGTTCCATCTCCTCGTGCACATCTACACACGCAATAATAAGAACAAAGTAAATCAACACACACACACAGCGCCAGGTTGCTTTATACTCATACTGTCTATTAGTCACGCAAGCATATTCACACAAACAGATATATAGATATACATAGCCCAACACCTAAAAACAGGACTTGTGTAGACTTTACCAAATGAAAATTTCTCCACTCTTGTCTACTCGCCAGACATTTATATTGCTATGGGTGTACAACCATATCTACATAAACGTCTTGCTATTTAGTTATGTTTTCTTTGATTTTCTTTTTAATTTACGCAACTTTGTTCATGTTGTTTTCGTTAGAACTTGTTAACCAGTGACCCTAATTTCCCGCAATGTTTCATTTGTTTCCTTTATTATGACTCGTTTATAACTTCATTTTAATTAACTCGTTTAATGGTCATAATGATGCTGGTAACAATGATTTTGTGGTATGATGTCTGTAAGAGTTCCTATGATTAAGATCATTAATTTTCATGTAAATGACACTATAACTTCAGACAATGTATTTTGACGAGAGTAGCATCTTTGAAAAAAATGCCGAGAACAATTAATATACAAGCGTTGTCCGAAAAGTAATGCATCCTATTTTTAACTAAAAAAAGAACTTTGGAGAGCTATGAAGACGGAAGTGATACCATTAAAATGATCGATATTTTGTGCTCTAAAATTTAATTTTCTACGTAGTCACCACTATTCTTAATGTACTTTGGCTAAAGATTGAAGTGATGGCTGTGCATGGATGTCCGAAATCGATGAACCCATTTCCTAACTATGATAACATTAACTGTATCGGCTTTGTAAAAGTTCAGCAGGGGTTGATGAATGTTGATCGGTTCAATTTTTTTTTCTTATGGGGGAATTTAATGACGCATCTCTGCTTCTGACGCACGTCCATGATAGGGGTTGCATTCTTAGTGTCACATCATCAATATCTGCAAGAGAGAGAAGAAACATTCAGGTCATGAATGCTAAAGTTCAGTCATCATAACAATGCAATTTGCTATTCCCTCTGATCCATTTAGGCGGAATAAAAAATAGGTGACATTACTTTGGAATGTTCGTCCGTATATTGTAACACAATTTATATTATAGCGAAAGAAAAAAAATGAACATGCATGCATATTAAAATGAAAATAAATGAAGTATTGAAGAAAAAATTAGGGTCACCAGTTAGCAAGTGCTAATTAAAAACATGAACAAGTTATATAAATAAAAAAAAAACAAGAAAAACATAATTGAATAACAAAATATTTATATAGCTATGAGTGTACGAGAAGATAAAAGTGAAAATATTTGTTTTTGGTAGAAAAAATCAGTGAAGTAAAATACACACACAGTTAGGCTGTGTATTTCTATATATTTGTTAGTGATAATATAAACATGAAAAGAATGTTTATAGCAGCAACAGCAGCAGCAGCAGCAGAAGCGGTAGTTGTTGCTTTTAACTATTGATACTTGGTTGGATAAAAAATTCAATTAGCATTTCTTTCAATCAATTACAGTACAAGAAATATTCAATTCGGAAACTATATGAAAACATACAAGTTTTTTTTTTCTCTTTTTTCCAGTATTTTCCTTCTGCAGACATAACATGTGTGCACTTCAAAATCCAGCAGTTCTCTTAGGAGAGAATATACTGAAACCACTAAAAAACGCATCGAAGCACAAAAATGAGGAAATCGTGACTTCTGGAAAATCTACAACAGTGTAGTAAATAATGGACCATCAACAATTCCCCCACTAACCAACAATCACGAGCTTATTTGCTCAGCAACCGACAAGGCTAATATGCTTGCCAGCCGGTTTGCCTCGCACTCCATACTGGACCCTTCCAACCACCCTCTGCCTGACTTTCCTTTGCGGACAGACGCCACGCTAGACGATCTCAAATTCACCCCTGCTCAGGTACACGCTATCATAAAAAACCTTGACACTTCAAAAGCATGTAGACCTGATCTCATCCCAGCTGTGCTATTAGAAAAGTGCTCAGCCGAAGTAGCTCCAGTTCTCTCCAAACTCTACAACAAATGCCTTAATGAATCATGCTTTCCGGGCTGTTGGAAAACTGCTTCTGTGGTACCAGTATTCAAGAATTCTGGCGAAAAAACTGACCCATCAAATTATCGCCCCATTAGCCTCCTCCCACTTTTCGCCAAAATATTTGAGACCATAATTAACCATGCTCTAGTCCGGTACCTTACAGATGCTAAACTTAAACTAAGTTAATTCGGTGTTCTTCTGGCTTAATATCGACAAGCTAAAATATCTCCACCTTACGCCTAAGTTTTTTTTTCTTTTTGTAATATATGAATATTCACAGCAAGTCACGATCTTTCAATTTCTTTTATATGTGCATCGGCGTTAGGTTCGATGAAAAAATATGGGGTTTTATGGAAGTCGCTCAAAATAAGGCATGAAGTCGATGGTTAAATCGGCTGAAACGCTGAAGAAAGTTACACTTAAGATAAGACCAATAGTTTGAATAAATCAAATAATCAAAATAATACAAATCTTAATTGATTTACACTTAATATAACAGAATCGATAATCGAAAGAAATACTAAATCGAATTATGGTTGTGGTTTAGGTGATTTGAATCTGCACTTGTGATTCCGCTGGTGTTTGTGGTTGTAAGGGTTATTATTCTTGCGTATATATTGGTGCTATTAGTGCGTGCATTAAAAGTAGTGTCTATCGCATTAATTTTTGACGGAGATGGGCGTAGGTAGCAATTATTCATGGAAGGGTGATGGCTGATGGCAGAACTGAAGTTGGGTGCAGCATTTGCATAATTTGTGCATTATTTTTGCATCAATTAGCTCCGAATTCCGGTCCGATAAACGTTATTATTATTATTATTATTATTATTATTATTATTATTATTATAAATTCTTTCTTTTTCCTACCCGTCTTAATTGATTTACATCTAATATAATAGAATCGATAATTGGTTCGCATTTATTGGAAGAAATAATAACATTACAAGCCTGCCACTACGCACGCGCGTAAATATAAACATACAGACATTTGCTCATAAACTATGGAAATGACGTGTTTTTATGTATTAGGCGTAGGGGTGCGCTATGTGATTTAAATATGGAATCGTCCAAGTCGAGTTCAAATCGTATCGTGCCTCTTAAATTAACGGTGCCGCTTTGGTTTGTTATCTACGGTTTTGGTATGATACGTACACTTACATTGCAATCTACGTTTCATAAATGTATTTTGTTGGGCTGTCTGCTCTCCATATTGGAATCAACACAGTACAAGAAATAGGAAAACATTTTTTCTATTTGATTACGGAACAATATGTACCTATTTACTATGCCTCCCCACGGGACAGAATTAGACACCAGGATCGTTTTTTAACGTGGAGAAAAGGTACAAAAATAAAAATTGTCTCAGTCGTGAAGGATTTCTCCTCCACCGAAAGAGAAGAAGAAAAGGAAGTGCAGCATCTGAAGAACAGATACTACACTTTGATCTTGACCAAAATGTAGTTGGGGAACGTGAAACCCTAACCCTAACTTTTACCTCTAACTCCTACCCCTAACACTAACGTTCAAAGAGATCGTGCGACACTTCAGCAAATTATTCAACGAGAAGTCCCCGAAGGCTCGATATCTATTCTAATATATACAGTTGTTTTTGTTTTATGGCATATCAGCACTTTTCAGGTTAATTTAATGCCGAATCCAATAATTTATAAGATAAAGTCTTTTAATAGAATATATTTTTTTTTTCCAAGTCGGTTTCTATTTAACCCATAGTTTGGATCTTAACAGTTACTACCACTCCGGGTCAGAGTGGACCTGGGAGCAATGACAATTAAAGGGTGGCTCCACACTCCCCAAAGCCCACAAGCTGGAGCCTCACCACCGGGTATAATTTAAAGTCATATCCAGGACCCTAATATATACGGAGCTTAGACTAGTATAAACAGGTTAATTCAAATTTGTTTACATTTTCGACAGCCTCGTAACTATCGCTTCTATTGTTTTGTCTATGAGCGATATTTCTGGTAAAGCAGCTACGATTGCTATTTCCTGCGTAGAAATCAAACCACCTAACATTTACTGTTGCGCAGCTTTTTTTACCTTTAATTATTATGTTTTAACTCCTTACATGAAGGAGATTCATGCCTTGTTTTGAGCGATATCCATAACACCTCATAATTTTCGTCGAATCCAACACTAAAACACATACAAAAGAAATTGAAAGATCCTGACTTGCTGTGAATATTCGTATATTGCAACCCCCCCCCCAAAAAAAAAACAAAACAAAAAACAACAACAAAAACAAACAAACAAACAAACAAAAACAAAACAAACAAAAAAAAGTGGGGCGTATGGTGGAGATATTTTTCCTTGTCGATATTAAGCCAGAGTAACACCGAATTTACTAACTTTCCATTACGATTTAGAAAAGCAGGAACTTTGTCGAGCACTTTCCATACCTGGGCAGCATTCCTTCCACTCAAGGTAACTGCTCGAAAGAAATCGACAACCGACTACAGGTAGGCCACACCGCTTTTGGAAAACTGTCCGCCAGGGTCTTCAATACAGCACCATAGTTGTCTCCACCCTATTATATGCGTGCGGACCATCTACAGTAAAGACCTTAAAAAACTTGAAAAATTCCAACAGAAAAAACTACAGACCATCATGCGGATGAAGCGGGACTCTAGACTGCCGAAGAAAGTGCTCTTCAGTCAACTATATGCAAGAAATCGACCCCGCTACTTCGATTCAGAGACCAGCTGAAGAAATCTCTAGGTGCGGTCAATATAGATCCAAACACTTTTGACGTTTCATCGAACAACAGACATAAATGGAGGAACAGAATTTAACTGGGTGCAAGGCAATTCGATGAAAATGGTAGAGTCAATCCATTAATCAAACGGCACAAAGGGCCTTTAGAGCCAACCAACCGCAGCCACCCTCACATTACAATGTGACTAATGCCCCCGACTGTTCAGAGCCCAAATTGTTTTTGCACCATCCCGATAATGACTAAAATTCTTACGAAACTCAATGCGTTTTCTTCTGCTTCCTTTTCGTGTTCGAATATCATGGTTCCTTGGGAACCATGATATTCGAACACGATTGCATGCCTACGACGAAAACGACGACAAGGAGTTTTACTTCCAAGTATTATGTTTTAGCTTTTTCCATAAAGTACATTCATGCTTTATTATGAACGACTTCCATAAAACCCCATAATTTTCATCGAATCCAACACCAAAGCACATATAAAAGAGATTGAAAGATCGTGACTTGCTATAAATATTCGTATATATATATATATATATATATATATATATATATATATATATATATATATATATGTATATAAACTCAGTCGTACAATGGAGATATTTTTTCTTGTCGATATTAAGCCAAAGTAACACCGAATTAATTAACTTTCTATGAAGATTTAGAAAAGCAGTTACTTCGTCTTTATTATCAAATACTTACTTAGAAATGAGTACTGTTATTGTCAAGATCATTTTGGTCTAAAGAAAATAGCTGGATTTTGAAATGCACACCTGTATTGACTGTTTTTTTTATAGTATGCTTTAGTTTTCCGGGTTGAATATTTTCTGTGCTGTAATTGGTTGAAAGAAATGCTGATTTAATTTTTTATCCAATCAAGATCAATAGTTAAAAACAACTACTACTACTACTAATATATATATATATATATATATATATATATATATATATATATATATATATATATATATATATATAGTAGAGAGAGAGAGAGAGAGAGAGAGAGAGAGAGAGAGAGAGAGAGAGAGAGAGAGAGAGATTAAAACTGTTATATGTTCATCAAGATTTCGCCTTTATTGTAAAATATTACATTTTATTCCTAGAGGAATAAATAATATAAAATAAAATACCTGTACAATATTTGAAAATATATTTGTTTTGAAATGTATGATTTTGTTCATTTATAGAACGAAAAAAGTCGTTGAAGTATTTGGAATTATACTTGTTGTTAAAAGGATGACTTCGTTCTATTTCAGACCAAAAATGTGGCGTAGTTTGTGGGATCAAGGCTCAAACATTGATAGCAAAGTATAACAGGGTGAATTTATGGTCCTTATGCGTCGAACACAACGAGAAAGTTTAACATATATATATATATATATATATATATATATATATATATATATTTATATAGTCCATCATATATATATATATATATATATATATATTTATATTTTTTATATATATTTAAGAGATACATATTAAGACATAATACTGCTTTCATTTTGGACGATAAGCCCCTTGGTTCATTTTTCCAGCTATGGCAGGTTCCTAAATCGATTTCGTAATCTGCTGTCAAATGATGGTTTCAATTTCCAACGGCATCTTTCACACAGTTGATAGCTAGTTTTTCTCTAATCTATTGCTAGTTTCACAGAAGCTTCTCGAATAATGTTTAATCTCTGATTTTTATTTTGTAAAATATTCACAGCAAGAACTCGTCTGTCCACCACAATTGCGAAGAACCTTCCACTCTCCCCTCCACATGCTTCGTATGAAACAGAATTTTCACAAACAAAGTTTATTTCTAAGAACTCTATATGTAGAACGCATTACTGCTATTTACTTCCCTGCAGATTATAACATGGTCGTATTCGAAACTAATGTAAAAAAAAAATAATTATGCACCATCCACTCTTACTATGCAATTCATACAGACAGAAACATAGCAAACAGAGCTATTTAACCTGACATATTGAGACGGGACAAAAAGGAGAAAGTAGTTACTCTAATAGATGTCAGTCTCTAATGATGCTGGGTTAAAGACAGAAAGGGAATATACAAGATCTTATGTATGACATGAAAAGAAATTGGAATCTTAGGAAGATCTCCATCATTCCAGTAATGTGACCAACCATTTGAGTAATGTGCCCCGTCATTATATTAATGTTCACCATCTTTCCAGTAATGTGAAACATCATTCTAATGATGGACCGTCATTACAGTAATGCAAACCGTTATTCCAATAATAATGCATCATTACTGTAATGGGAACCACCATTTCTATAATGTCAACCGTCATTTCAATAATTCAGTATTTATGAACTATTATTCACGTAATGAACCGTTATTCAGTTCATGTGGACTATCGTTCCAGCAATCCATTAACCACCACTTCTGTAATGCGGATCGTCGTTCCGGTTATGTGAACCGTCATTCTAGTAATGTGAACCGTCATTAAACTAATGTGAACTGTGACTCCAGTAATGTGAACCGTTGTTCCAATAATGTGAACAATCATTCCAATAATATGAACTATCGTTCTAGTAATGTGAACAGTGATTTCAGTAATGTGAATCAGGATTCCAGTAAATGTGAACCACCATTTCTTGATGTAAACCGTCATTCTAGTAATGTGAACCATCGTTCCAGTAAATGTGAACCGTGATTCCAGAAACAGTAACCGTCATTCCAGTAAAAACTATCATTCTCCTAACGTGAACCGTCAGTCCAGTAATATGAACCGTGATTCCAGCAATTTCAACCGTGATTCCAGTAAGTTGAACCACCATTCTGGTACTGTGAACCGTAATTCCATTAATGTGAATCGTGATTCCATTACTGTGAATCGTCATTCTAGTAATGTGAGCCGTGATTCCAGTAATGTGAACCGTCATTCTAGCAATGTTAACCGTAATTTCGGTAATGTGACCCGTGATTCCAGCAATGTGAAGCGCCATTCTAGCAATGTGAACCGTAATTTCAGTAATGTGAACCGTGATTACAGTAATGCGAACTCCTATTCTAGTAATGTGAACCGTAATTTCGGTATGTGAACCAGGATTCCAGTAATGTGAACCGTGAATCCAGTAATGCGAACCGTGATTCTATTGACCACTTTCAATCATATCATAATATTCTTCATCATTCAACTTACAATCCACCATTTTATTAACTGTTATACTCGAATGGCTTCAATTCTATATACATAGTGACTTGTTAAAGAAACTGTTTTGTATTTGAATTATTCTGAATTGATTATCGATTTGAGATCTCGTGTTTAAAGCGAACGAAGATCTTTTCTGCCCCAGCACATTGCAACATTAAATTTTCATGCATTTTCAAAAGACACGAAAAAAAAAAAAAAGAATTTAAAGAATTTGATGCAAAAAATAAAAAAAATACAAAGAAGACCAGATTGTTTTCTTGAGATACGTCCGTTCGATCTGATAGTTTAGCAGAATATTTTAAATTAGAACGTGACAGGCAAACACGAAGTCTATTCCAAACATACGCATAACAGCTCGACGAATATGTTATTTAAACGTGTAAAGCGATAAATAAACATATATATTATTTTAAACTAAAAAGTCACAAACTAACATCTTACTTGACAGAAATAGTTTAATAATTTTTCAATCTTAAATGTGACGCACACATGCTAAGAATATTTAAAATATACGACTTAGTTCAATATAATCTCTATTAAAAATTCTAGCGTGACAGATGCGTAAAAATCTTACTTTAAACTTAAGCATGATAGAAAATCAAATTTGTTATCCGAAAGTTACGCTTTAGAAGTTTACGAACTAACGAAAATGCAATTTAAAACATATGTATGACAGACAAACGAAAATGCAATTTAAAACATAAGTATGACAGACAAACGAAAATGCAATTTAAAACATAAGTATGACAGACAAACGAAAATGCAATTTAAAACATAAGTATGACAGACAAACGAAAATGCAATTTAAAACATAAGTATGACAGACAAACGAAAATGCAATTTAAAACATAAGTATGACAGACAAACGAAAATGCAATTTAAAACATAAGTATGACAGACAAATGAAAATGCAATTTAAAACATAAGTATGACAGACAAACGAAAATGCAATTTAAAACATAAGTATGACAGACAAACGAAAATGCAATTTAAAACATAAGTATGACAGACAAACGAAAATGCAATTTAAAACATAAGTATGACAGACAAACGAAAATGCAATTTAAAACATAAGTATGACAAACAAATGAGAATAAAATTTAAAATAAAATGCAGTTTTAAACATAAGTGTTACATACAAAAAAAAATGCAATTTAAAACTTAAGTGTTACAGACACATGAAAATGCAATTAAAACTTAAGCGTTACAGATTAATAAAAATTCAATTTAAACTTAAGTGTTACAGGCCAACGAAAATGTAATTTAAAACTTGAGGGTTATGGATCAATAAAAATGCAATTTAAAACTTAAGTATTACAGACTAGATTAACACGTTGCCGATCATAATTTTAACCAGTTTAATTTTTCTTAGTAAACTTAGATACTTGTAGTAAAACAACGCGAGGAACACAATGAAATAGTCGGAATTACAATTTAAATAAAAGATAAGCGAGGTATTAGGTGTCACTTCCTTCCGTTGATCTCATACGAGACCAGCAACTTTTATAGCCTGTTATTCTCACAATATTACATTTATTCGTGTTTTCTAAACAATTATTAATAACTATTTAATAATTAATTCAAATGTTTTTATGTCTATTAATTCAACATATATGATATTATCTTCTAATTGAGGATAAGTATTACGTATTTTCGTATTTTTTATATGAAAAGTTCTACAAAATAAAAGTTGATACAGTTAGGCTTGTATATCAATTAAATTAAAGCGAAGATTTTAAAAATCTCATGCTGATATCAGAGAAATATACCTACTAGATATAGCTTGAAGTTTAGATATGCATATATACAGACAGATAATTACGAAATCTGTAATTTTAAAGTCATCTCATACGAGATCACCGAGAGATAATGGGTTAAATAAATCTATTCGAAACTAATGAAAGAATTCTTAGATGTTGACTTTGCACTACGTGTAGTATCTGTTCTCGTGCTGCATGAAGCAATTTTGATTTTGTCTAAATCTCTTTCGGGAGGCGGCTGGATTTTCTGGACATTTAAAACTGGCGTCGTGTCTAATTCTACCCCACCCCCGTGGAAGCAAGTTAATAGAGATTACCAAGAGACGGAAGTTCTTATAGGGATGGGTGTCTGACTCTGAAATAAGATGCGTCTATCTGAACTGAACGGTTTGATGATGGAAATATGATTTCAAACTAGAACTCACCAGGCAGACGAAGCCGCACATAGAGGGGGCGAGGACGTTTCTTAAAATTGAACGATTCCTCTGCCATTTCTGGTTCTGTTGCTGCCAAAACTGATCCAAAAGATTGAAAGGAGAAACTGACGGAGAATATTTATTCCAAAGAGAATTTTTGAAAAGCTGGAAAACTATTTTTAGATGGAATGAAATGACAGAGAACGGATCAATAAGACGAGTGAGAATAATTATGATTGTAATGGGAGAGATGATGGCGTGGGAGAAAAAAAAAAGAAGAAGACGTAGAAGTAGAAGAAAAAGAAGAGGGAGTAAAGGATAAGAAGAAGACGATAAAGTAAAAGAAAGAGAAAAATATAGAGAAGAGGAGGTCAAGTAAAATAAGAGTAAGTAGTAGTGGCAGTAGTGGTAGTAAAAGAAGAAGAAGGAGAAAGCAAGTAAAAAAGAAGTAAAAAAACAATGTGGAAGGAAAGATGAAGCAACAGAGTAGACGGGAAGATCGCGAAGAATAGGAAGAGAATAGGGAGGGCAGACGCAATGTAGAAAAAGGGAACATGGAATAAAATAGGAGAAGAAAAGGACGAAATATAAAAAAATAATGTGGAAAAAATCCTAAGAAAAATGAAGAAATGAAGCAACAAAAAGTTGAATAATAATAAAAAAATAAGTGAAGCATGCATGGTCGCCCGTGAGTGCACAGTGAACGGGGCATAGCAAAAATGACAAAGTTCAACATTTGCCCCTCCTCCCATTTAGCCCCAAAAGTCCCCAGGGGACATCAAATCATGATGAAAATGAACAAACGGTGCAGTTTTAGGCCTTAACATATGCCAATTTGAGTTCTGCACCATGCAAAAAAGAAATAACTAAATCCATTCTTTGCCCCCACCCTCATTTAGCCCACGAAGTCCCCAAGGTCTTAACACATTTACATTTGAGTTCAGCACCATGCAAAACTACTAAATAGAGATACATAGAAAATTTTGGACAAATATGGTAAAATAGTCCCAAAAATGGAGTGTTTTTATTAGCCCTAAAAGAGCCCCTGGGGCACACACAAGAGTTATCGCGAAGTATAAACAAGCAAAATTATATAGAAATCAATTAGTTTCAACTTTTCAGAAAGTTTTATAAAAATCCAATGCATCATTTTTATTTTTTAATAGGCACAAAAAATGTCAATTTTAGCCATTTTAACCCGAAAGGCATCTCTAGAGGGGGGAGGGGGCAACCGGAGTTTTCCCGAAAAATCAGTTCTATTATTTTTTCTTACCCATACCATGTTTAATGTTTGTGCAAAATTTCCAAAAATTCCAAGGTGTAGTTATTGAGAAAAGGTGTGAACAGACGAACGGACGAACGGACAAGGGCGAATTTACAGACCCACCCTCCTTTTGTCGAGGAACCAATAATAATAATAATAATAATAATAATAATAATAATAATAATAATAATAATAATAATAATAAAGTCAGGATAAGACCACTAATAGTAGGAGCGTTAAGAAACAATACCGAAAAATTTTTAAAAGAGAATGGGAGAGATCGAAATCAGAGGGATGACTGATAAGAGACAACGGATAATAGTAATGAAAACTGCTTAAATATTAAGGAAAACCTCTGAAAGCGGAGATTCATACACATTGACTACAGACATAAACTGGACATGCAGAAAATCCTACAGGTGTAAAACACAAAGGAGCATCACATAGAATCACGAAAACTGGAATTTTTATTTGTGTGTGTGTCACCAAAAACTAACACCACACCAAAGCGAGGAGGGCCAAGGAGGATAAAAAGATCGAGGAGAGAAAGCCACTAATCAGACTTCCGCTGGATGAGTACAAAGAGGACTGGGCCGTTTGGGAGGCTTGTTGCCACCCAAATTCCAGTGATGACTAATGGTCGCCGCCAACGACAAATCAATGGTAAGCGACTGCTACGATAACGCAAATTCATCTGCCATGTTTATCGACAGAGGTGGAGAGTACTGGAAATCTGGGGAGACTTGTTGTCACTCATACTCCAGAGAATGCCACAAATTGTTCTCAAAGTTGTGTGACTATACCTACTGAGAAAATAATATAAATAATATAAATAATAATAATAATAATAAACAATTCAATGAGATATTTGATGACTTGTGTGAAAGTTCCTTGTGAGCCAATACTACTACTACTACTACTACTACTACTACTACTACTACTAATAATAATAATAATAATAATTACACCCCCATCACGCATCCCTTCCCATTGTCTCATCACTGTTTTCCCCAATAGAAAATGATACCAAAGAGCCAATAAGAGTCAAGGAGGATGGAAAGACCGAGGAGAGAGTGCTGACCAGACCTCCGCTGGACAAGCCCGAAGGGAACTGGGACCTTGGGGAGGCTTAATACCACTCAAATTCCAGTATAGACCAATGACCACTGCCAGCGAAAAATCAATGGTAAGAGGCTGTTGCGATGACGCAAATCTATTTTCAAATGCTATCAAAGGAGGTGGAGAGAGCTGGACGTCTGGGGAGACTTGTTGTCACTCAGCTTCCAGAGAACACCACACGTTTCCAATCAGATCGTTTGTTGACTTGTGTGAAAGCTCCATGTGAGCCAATAATAATAATAATAATAATAATAATAATAATAATAATAATAATAATAATAATAATAATAATAATAGTAGTAATAATAATCTTTGAATCCTGAAAACTGAAACGATATATTTCACACCTTACCCCTCTCCTAAAAAAACTATAGTGTCGGCATAAACTGGCTCCACACCAAATAATCGAGGAGGGTTAAGGAGGATGGGATGGAAAGAGCGAGGAGAGAAAGCACTAACTAGACATTCACTGGATGAGTGCGAAGAGGACTGGAACCTTTGTGATGCTTACTGCTACTCAAACTCCAGTTAAGACCAATGTTCGCTGTCGACGACAAAATTAATGGTAAACGGCTGTTGTGACAATGCAAATTAATTTGCAAAGGTTATCGAAAGAGGGGGTGAGTACTGCTAATATGGGAAGACTTGTCACTCAAACTCCAAGGAACACAACAGGTAGTTCTCAAAGACAATTCTTTGATTATTGCCTGCGTGAAAACTACTAGTTAGCAATAATAATATGTATTTTGCCTCATACACCTAAATATGAATTATGACTCGTAACAATGATACAAGCCCTGGGGTTCAGGAGAGAAATCTGAGTGTCATGATCGGTAGATGCTCTCTTGTTGGCAAACATGAAGAACCCGATCGGCATTCTACGAATACTGGCCCCTCTTCTGATTTCAGGAACAAAATCACTAATGAAAAGCAGGTAAGTAACGTTATTAATTTAACACACACACACACACACACACACACACACACACACACACACACACACACACACACACACACTCTCTCTCTCTCTCTCACACACACACAGCACAAGAAAGCAACAACAAACAGAAGAGAACACCGAAAAGTTGTAGAAAGACATGGACTACAAAAGAAACTCAATATTCATGGAATGCTACTACAGAAGCAGTCCATAAGAAAGGGGTTGGAAACCAAGCCAGACAGATCTTCAAGAAACTGGTTCTCAGAACTCGAACTAATCGAAACCCAGTATATAAAAAAAAATAGATGGTGTAACAAATCAAGAAAAAAACCCTTTTAGTTAAACCCCACAGGTTCTAGTTAAAACATTAACACCGAAACCGAGCACACCGAAGAAAGCGAAATCACAGAACTAACCAAAACGGATGCAAAAGAAGTTGAAAACATCAAACGATTTATGAACGAGAATTAAACAAAGCTACCATCTCTAAGGAACGAGGAGAAGAACTATTAAAAAATAGAAAACGGAAAATGTAAATAGACTTTAGCTCAACAGAAACGATCACAGACCTCAATATTCTAATATTATAATAGAAAAATGTGGGCATGAAAAGTAATATAGTTAAGCTTAAACATGGAAAAGTAAAGGGCTAGTTGTAAACAATGGAAAAGAAAAGGATAAGATATTCTAGTAAAAAATATAATAAATTTATAACTTAAAATATTGCAGCATTAAGAATTGATTATATAATTGATTGTATAATTGAATTTAAAAAATATTCTGAATGCTGCAATATTTTAAGTTATAAATTTATTATATTTTTTATTAGAACATCTTGTCCTTTTCTTTTTCAGTTTTAACAACTAGTCCTTTACTTTTTCATGTTTAAGCTTAACCATATAACTTTTCATACTCGCATTATAATCCACGATTTTCCTTTCTATTATAATCCATGATTTTTCCAGGCTTCACTTGTTCTTTGTTTAATTTCAGTCTTATATTTTGCCCCTATAGACACATATGTAATAACAATGTACGACACTCGTCTGCTTTCAATGAAATACTCCAATTATCTTTAAAATGTTTTTAATTTTTTCACTTTCTCTCTTCTTTTACTGCATCTGCGGCATAACTTTTAAATTTCTAAACTAAAATTTATATGAAATCGGTGTTGCTTATTTTACCTGTACTTTTGTATAATTCCGATATTTCTTCTTCTGATGAAATGCCACGGCCTAAAGACGCCCTCTCCTCATTTCTATTTCACTTTTTGACTGTCCGTAACATTATTGAGATGATAATCTATCTTCTATATCTATCTATATCTTCTATACTCCTATAAATTTGTTTTTCTTTAGTGTGTTTTAATACTCATATTAAAAACCCTCTTTTCTATTTATTTAAAAAGAAAATACAATTTTCTTATATATGGGCTGTGAAAATGCATTCATCTGCAAAAGATCTAGCTAATTTGCATATTCTTTTAAACATTCATTTTAATTAATTCTCTATTAGTTGCTTCGGTTTTCTTATAGGATAATCATCTTTTGTCAACTATTACGTGTAATTATATTCATGCAGATATTCTACATGATTTATACTTAAATAATATTTGCGTAAAATGTTTATAGTAAACACAAAATTGTTTCCATATATATTTATGTATACGTATATATTTTTGTTTAACAAATTCTGCCTACGAAACTCCTCCTAGAGTTTTGGGACGACAGACATGAAACTTCATATATAAGGTATTTGAATCCATGCAAAACTTTATAGTTGGGGGTTAGCCCGGAAAAATCAGCGCAAAAGTGTGAAAATTGAAAAAATGAAATTTGCCAGGTGAAGATCGAACGCCGGCATTACGAATGCATAACGTAGTAGCTATTGATTCATGTTTTGATTTTTAGCCTTGCAGTAAACATGTTTTCATAACCCAGTCATTGACGGCAGAGGCAAAATAAACCGTGAACTGAACATTTTGGTTTCGATTCTCAGTCTGAGTCTTTTTTGTATATTTTAAAATCATTACTATATATTCCATCCAATCTATCTATCTATAAAAATGAAAATGTCTGTCAGACTTTTCTCTATGGTAGTTGAGGAAGACTATTATACAGAAAGGCATTACACTACATATTCACACTTTTTAATATATACATATGCACATAACTTTATGAACAGAACACAGGGCCCGAGCAAAGCCTGGCGGAACTGCTAGTATAATAAAGTTCTGATATAACTTAAATTCTTATCTCCTTATCTTTTCTTATATATATCTATATATATTTTTTCTTATATATACCTATATCTATCTATCTCTCTCTCTCTATATATATATATATTGTGTCATATATATATATATATATATATTGTCATATATATATATTGTGTCATATATATATATACATTGTCATATATATATATATATATTGTCATATATATATATATATTCTTATATCTATCTATCTATATTTTCTCATATCTATCTATCTATATTTTTTATATCTATCTATATTTTCTGATATATATATATGTATATATATATATGCATTTAAAAAAACAAATAAAAATAAGAAAAACTATGAATACCCCCAAATCTCAGAGGAAAAAGAAAACAAAACGACAACAACAATCGCTCCTGACGAGGATCGATAGAAAGCGCTTGAGAAGAATATGGCTGAACAACAACTTTTTGGCCGCCATAATACACAATATGTCAGCTGAAATAAAATTGAAACGAGATAAAAAAAAATCGGAAAAAGAGTAACTTTGTTGTTTTCAATCAGACGTGCCTACCCCCCTCTCTCTCTCTCTCTCTCTCTCTCTCTCTCTCTATATATATATATATATATATATGCATACATGTCGTATATATGTGTGTGTGTATATAAACGTACGTATACAAGTATATACATATATATATATATATATTTGTATATGTATACATATATTTGTATATGTCTATATATATACATATGTATATATAAATATATATGCATACATATATAAAATACATCCATGCATATATATATTATCATATATATATTTATATACTAGCAGAAGTACCCGTCGTTGACTGGGTTCAAAAACAGCCTACAGAAAATGGACTGTAATTGATGAAAGTATGATAGGTTTTAAAAAGGAGGGGGTTGTAAAGAGATAGGTTTTGATACTCAAAATTTTTACCCTAAGCAAAATATGATGAAAGTAAAGATTTTCGCGAAAATATATTTTTTATATCAACTTTGTTTCCATTCGTAGCCAAGAGTGGCCGACAAAATGGTGTTTCCTTACAAAGAGAAAATGTTATATATATAATAATATAAATATACAAGAAATAAATGTTACCATAGTCAATGAAGTTACTTATATGGTAGAAAAGTTCATTGGTTTGTATTTTTAAGTAGTTTGTAAAAAATTTTTTTTTTTTAATTCACGAACCGGTTTAAAAAAATCAAAATTGCAGCGACTTTGAAATGGAGAGTCCCGTTTAAAATTTGAAGAAGGGGCACCTGAGCATTCTATGTTAACAATTTAAGAGAGTTCCGTCAACGTAAGAAATATTTATAAACATATTTTAAAGTTTTCCGTCATTTTGTGCTTGAGGAATATTCGATTATGGCATGTGTAGTTTATATAAAATTCATTTAAGCACATTATCGCTTCAAATTTCGTTTTAATTTCGGTTCGCTGAAATTATTTCAAGTAAAGAGCATTAAAAACTATTTCAAAACAAAAAAAACATAAACTGAACTTTTATTGACTATTGTAACATTTATTTATTGTATATTTATTTTTTCGGGTAGTCGTTTGTTGGCTTTTCTGTTAAACACTCTTACTAAATAATATCGACGAAATATCGAAAAACACAGAAACAAAAACAGTTTTGAAAAATAGTAAAGCTTTACTTACTTTAGTAAAATAATTCGAAACAGCAAAATGTGTATTAAAAAGTAAACACGTAATTACTTTAGTTTTTTAAAGCAAAGAATCGATATAAATATGAATAAGAAAATGGTGCCTTTTTCAAGCAGAACAGCTTCGTTTCAGTTTTACAGTATTGAACGGTGTAGTATTGCGCTGTTGGCTTCAGGGTTGTACTATTGTAATGTAAAGAACACACAGAAAGGGTTGTAATCAACTGAATTCCTTCTAGTACACTGACAAAAAAGCTTAAATAGATATATAAATATAAACAAAAAGGTAATGTAAATGTTTTTAAAAAGATACGTAATCACGTGAGCAGGATCTTTTCCTTCTTTTGACACGATAACAAGTAACGTTCTTATTTTTATTATTTATATATTTATCTATTTATCTATTTTCGAAAGAGTTGCACGTGCAATTGGAGAAGAAAAAAAACAGAGTTATGCAAAATTTGTGTCGAGAATTGTCTAAAGCTCCGACTTTTTTGTTTTTGGCTTTCACTTTTAATAAGAACGTGAATTTATGAGGTGAATTATTCGACAAACTATGATTCAACTCAAAAAAATAAATAAAAGCTAACGTGAATTAAGATTAAAGTTAAGGTGAGATTGTGGACCCTCACCCCTTTTAAAAACCTTGTTAAACTTTGTGACATATTTCCATTCTATGGAGGTTAGGCGCGAACGAACACCCAATAATTTTATTATACTATATTTCTTCAAACTGAAAAATAATTATCAAAGTATACTTACGCAAATAGATATGAAAATTCTTTTTTAAAGTTTGCGCCATATTTCCATGAGGTACAGGCGCGAACGCAGATCCCACAATTTTATTATACCATCCCTATTTTAAACATACTTATCAAAGTATTCTTATGTACACTATATCAAACACCCTTGTAAACGTTTTTTTTTTCATTTTTTTATTTCCATACTTTGGGGGCCAGGCGCGAATGCAGATCTCACAATTTTTATGAACCACCGTTCTGCCAAATCAAACATACTCATTCCTGATCCTCAATACATCTTCTATCACTATATGCAATCAGTTTTTTAAAATAGTCAACCATATAGGAGCCTATTCGTTACCAGACACACACACACACACACACACGTTCAGCTTTATATTATAGATATGTGTGTATATATTTATATATGTGTATATACATCTATATATATTCATGTATATACATTCAAATATGTACAGGCAAAATTATTGAGGAATAAAAGGCGAATCAAATGAGACATGATGTTTGAACAGTTATAATCAATTACATTTAAAATTGCAGTTTTTGAAAAAATGACACGTGCGGACTTTATTTTGGGCGTCTCTCTCTTATTCTCTCTCTCTCTCTCTATATATATATATATATATGTATATATATATATATGTATATATATATATATATTTATTAAAACTTTGATAAACAACACGTTTTGCAAAAGTGTTTTTATTTTTTTAAATTCAATTTTTACCCAAACAAGGCACCCTGCCACTTTGAAGCTACTATCGGGGACATAAATTTCAGGAATAAGGAGAAGGGAGATGGGCAGCAAGATGCGTGTTCACATTACACTTGAACTTCTGCATGTCAGTACAGTTGGGAAAGCAGAATCCCGGAGTTCCAAAGTCTAGCAGTTCTGGGGAAGAAACTATTGGAGTAGAAAACTTTCTTACACCTAGACATCACTACTGTGTAGGGGTGGGATTTAGCTGCTTGTCGGGTTTGTCAAGGGTATTTACGTCAAGGGTATTTACTAGTACAAGTTCGTCAGATCATTCACCATTAAAATACTTGTAGAACAGACAAGGGATGCAACATCTCGTCGATGGGACAGAGGCTGAAGATTGGATGCAAAGATTTTATTTTATTTTTAATTGAAATATTTCTGATTTATTTCGGATTGAATAATTCTTGATCAGTGAATGAAAAGTTTGTATTTTTTTCTTCCCACGTAAAAATGCATCCGTCTGTAGTATTGTTGAATCAAGATTATGCAAGGTGTAGTTAATAATCGCTGTTATATGGGAACTCTCCAGTGTATATTAAGGAGCGTTTACGCTGCAGTGTTAAAAATCGAACCTTGTTTCCACTTTAAGCATCTTTGAAATTAGAATGTTAAACTTTGAAACTTACAGACTAACTGTTTTGGGAACACGTAAAAATGTACATATATTGTATTCTTTATGTTTTTGTCAATGAAATATTTCTTATCCATTTTGGTTGGAATGATCCTTCATCAAAGAATAAAAGAGTTATTTTCCACGTTGGCGAAAAATGTGCCCGTTTTTCGTGTTGTTGAATCGAGATTGTGCTTGGTGTTGTTGACGCATGCGATCATGTTGGAACTTTCTCGTGAACTTAATGGATCATATACGCCACAGTGAATTCTGTCAAATTTGGGAATCTGTACGGAAATCCTTTATTTAATCCACGGGGTTTGCATGGTCTAGCCACATCAGTTGTTTGCAATTGTATTCCAAGTATCGGTCAATACGTTGTACAAATAACACTCAAGATGGAAGCAGTAGTTCGATTAATCCAAATAATCTATTGCAAATAGGGCTACGACAATAGAATATTCTTTTCATTGTTTTCACTCTAGAGTATCTATCCGACACAGACAGAGTTAATCAATCGAGAATTACGCCACTCTATATAGAAACATTGTTGAAAAAAAAATCATATAATTGCGAGTAGCTAACCTGAAGTGAGGTTGCGAAAAAAAAATACAATCTTCTTCGCGACCTTCTTCTCAGGTCTTGTAACCAGAGTAACATAAAAATAAAGGAATGAAGTAACTCTTCACAAAGGAGGAAGGTTTTTATAATAATTACGTTACTCTATTAGTATAAATAACCACACGGCTATTGTTCTTCTTGACTGTTGGAAGAGCATCCCCACCTCCGGCAGCTACACTCAGATAAGCTATGTATTATTCACTACAGCATATAAGATATCAACGGATACACACTCGCCAGTCAAAACAATGAAAAGAATATGATGTTGTCCTAGTCCTAATTATAATATAAAACTCAAACTATCTTGTTTGGGCGTTAAAAGTGTCCATCTACTTCCGTTTTACGACGCGCATGCGTAAAAATCAAAACAAACCATAAAATCTTTTTTTATTTTTAAATCGACAATTTCCGGGAATCGTCTTTTTTTTTGTATTTTATTTATTTTTAAAAATAGATTTACACATTTTATTTTTCTACACTCCTTACATAAACAAAACGAATATAAATAAATAAAACCGAAAATAAGTTTTTACAAATGGGTTTGCGTTACAAACAAATTAAATCGTTCCGCTTAAGTGTTTTACTTTATTATTGTAATTTTTTAAAATTACAATAATAAAATACAGAAATATTTTTTCATACTTTGGCGGTGGTGTTTTTTATATCGGCATTTTACGAATGGTTCGTTTCGTATTTCATTTACATACTTACATTTCTGTATATTGCTGTTTTTAAGAATATTAATATAAACAAAACGATATAAAAACGATGATAATAAAAAATCATGTACGTTTTTAGCGTTCCAAATTTTTATAACAATTATTTGGATTGCAATTTCATTGCATTTTGGAATCTTTTCATACAAAAACATACAAAATAAATATTTTTTCTAATATAAAAAATAACGAAAAAAAATATACTTGATGAATGTACATATTTAAAAAAAATATTTGGGTTTTTTACTACTTAACCCAGCGTAAATCTACCTCGTTTGGCTAATGCGTTTCAATGGCTTTTAAAGATAATATAAAAGAAAAAATATTAAAAAAATAAGTAAAAAAGAAAAAAAAATAGAGTGGTGATCACTTTCCTATATAAATTTAACGTAAAATGAGCACCCACTTCTTGGCCATGTAGCGATAAACGAGACATGTAATCGCTAGCATTTTTCAAGTTTATTAGCGGGGGGGGGGTAGAAAGAAGGAAGGTTGGAGTGTCGCAGGTTCCAAACATTTTAAAAACACGTAGAAACACTTCAAAACGTGTGTGTGGAGGCGACTTTTAAATAATGTCTCACCGTTAAATATTACTTAATCAATTAATTATTATTTCCTGATATTCTTAAGAATAACACACACATTAACACACAAACACACACACACACACACACAACTCAGATGGACCTGTACACTGCACACTCCCCTATGTTTCTTTTTCTTTTCGTCGCTTTAATTTTTTTTTTCAAAGGATAACACTCATCTTATATAAAGGATTTTCATTTAATCCAAAAACAAAGACCTTTATTATCCAATGTATTCTGTATTGTTTTCATTGGTTGCCAGGTTTGTTTTTGCGCACGCGTACATTCAATTTTTTTTTTTTGCGTTTATACATTAATTCTGTATACTCACTTGCACTACTATACATTAATTCTGTATACAATTCAATAGGTAGCTATAGCATGCAGTGACCCAACGGGTCACAGGTAGTCTAGGATAAATTAACAATCCTCATATAAAAGCATAAAGAACTGATATATCGGGTTTTCTGAATTTTGGAAGGAAATCAAAGTAACATTAATAGTGATAGTTGTAGTGAACCAACACATCACGGTTACTCTTAGTACATATTTGAGCGGTTCCGTAAATAATTCAATTTCCTGCTATTATCAACAGTCTACTTGGTTTTATTGCTGAGTCTTTCCAAATGTAAGACCGATTCAATCGTTTGTGCAGCAGCGTATTGCTACCTGGATGCAAGTCAAAACGAAAAAAAAAAAAAAAGAAATAAAAAAAACAACAACGGTGTTTTCAAAGCGTTCTATGGCCATAAAACCTTCCCCCTGAAATAACCATTTAAAAATCGATAAAGCGACGAACTAAATTTACAAACATTAAAAAAAAAGAACAAAAAACACACAACAAAAAACAAAAAAACACAAAAGACATTGCAATTTAAGAAGGAAGGAAAAGGAATATGAAAAGGAGAGAGAGAGAGAGAGAATATTTTTGTTTTCTTATATTTTTTATGCTTATTTTTCAAGTTCTTTTAAGACTGTCAAAATCATTTGACAGACCAAATGCGGGAGAACTTTCGAGTTAAAAATCCATTTTAAACCTTACTTAAAAGCAAAAAAAAAAAAAAAAAAACAACAAAGGAATATAACAAAACAGTTTTTGAAAAGTGAAATAAATAAAGAAAATATAGAAGCCATTTTAAAATGTCTGACTGCTGCCGCCATCTTGCTAGAAACAATGTGCCTAATGTTTAAAATATGGTTACTATCTTTAATCCTTGCTTCACTTGAACTGACATTGTTTGTTATCAAACAGGTGGGAGAGATATTTTTGTATCAATTTACTTTTTTTTTGTTAATTTTCTGAAATGAAAGAGAAATTAAAAGAAGAATGCAAGTGACGTTAACGGAAACAGGATTATTTTTAACAACTTCATCCACTTAGGAGATAAAGCCAGAAGGTCAGCTCAGTCGATTTAACTTCAGAGCTAAAAACTCTTTATTCATATGATTTTATTAGAAGGCATCTTAACATTTTATTAATACATCTATATCATTCACTCACTAAGAACAATCACGCAAGCCATCATCAAAAATTGCTATTTGAGAACAACTTGTGGTATTTGTATTATTATTCATCGGACTACTGTTCTCATCTTGAGTGTGATTTTCACAGCGTTTCGGTCGATATAACCTCCTACCTACTTCAGGTGTATCTTGTCAAACTCGGGAATGTTTCTGTCGAACTCGGAAATTTTGGACGGACTTTCGAGCGGAACCCTTTATTTACTTCACGGAGGTAGCGTGCTCTTGTTCACTCAGCAAAGACCCGTGGCACAGTGGTTAGAGTACCAGGAAAAATCAATTGTAAAAGTGATATTCTCCTGAAGATTGAAGATTCAATCCACAGTGTGGGAGCCCGAAAAATACATTTGCGAATTTCTTAGGATCTCTATCCAGTCGTGGTTGACAGAACAAGAACACGCTACCCCTGTGAAGTAAATAAAGGGTTCCGCTCGAAATTCCGTCTAAGTCCGACAGAAACATTTCCGAGTTCGACAAGATACAATTGAAGGTGGGAGGTTATATCGACTGAAAATTTGTGAAAATGACACTCAAGATGAGAACAGTAGTCCGTTGAATAATAATACAAATAACCAATCCTCATCTCAAAAATTCAGAAACATTAACTTGTGGTATTCTTTGCCCTTGCCCCCCCCCCCGAAACTTATATGTGTAACAGAGCATGGACACGCATATGCGAATGCATGCAAAATGACATCACTCGTAAAGAAAAAGACTATAAAAAAGGAAAACGAGCACATTGGAGAAGACGATCACATTAAAGACGTGTACAACATTTACAGTTTCACTTTTATAGATATATAAATTACTAGCAGTTCAGCCTGGCTTTACTCGGGACCTATGTATTCTTCCTAACTTGTCCTACATAGGAATACACTTTATGCAAGATTACGTTCGAGAGGACGATCATGTGAGAGACATCACAGCCATAACAAGAAGTCACTGATGCTGGGAGAATGAGGAAATAAATATCGTGGTTACTAAAAAGCGAGTTTGAGTTATTCTTTGTCTTGGTCTCCTTTGCGACGCAGACTGCATACAATGTGTTGGGCCCGTATGTACAACATTACATTTGCACAGCGTTTCGGTCGTTGTAACCTTCTTCAGGTGTATAAGCCGCCATGTTCGATATTGGAAAAAGGTTAACTATGTCTATCCGAGGTTTCATATTTAGGTTCTGGTTAAAAGTAAAACTGAAAATTAAAAAAAAAATAATCAGAACAAAACGAAACACTAGATATTTCTAAAATATTTATAACAAGGGGTGGGACTTTAGATTCATTGGTATTCTTTGATGTCTGAGTGACAACAACTCTCCCCAGGTTTCCAGTACTCTCCACCTCTTTCCATAACTTTTGCAAAACAATCGCTTACCATTGCTTTCTCGTTGGAAGCGACAATTGGTCTTCACTGAAATTTGGGGGCAACGAACCTCCTCAAGGCCCCAATCCTCTCTGCACTCAACCAGCGGAGGTCTGGTCAATGCTTTCTCTGTTCGATTTTTCCATCCTTGTTGATCCTCCTCATTTATTTGGTGTGGTGCCAGTTTATGGTGACACACACACAAAAGGGAGGGGCGGTATCTTACAATTATACCGTCCATTCTATGTTGGTGTTGTTGTTGTTATTATTATTATTATTATTATTATTATTATTATTATACTACTACTAATAATAAATTTTTATTTTTGTGTTATTTTAGTTTGTTAGTACACAAATAGAAATATGTGAGTGGTTGACAAAAAAAAGGCAAAATACACATTATTAAAGCAATAGTTATTTTTATCAATATTCGAGTTCGGGTCCCATTTAAGTCTAGATGATATTGAAAAACTATACACGTGTTCTGTCAATCTAAAATCATTAATCTTTAACGAGACGAGACGAACATTTTTTTTTCGTCTAGGGCCACAATCCCCTAGACTTAACATCACCAGCAAAAAAGGTAAAATAAGGAAAAAATAAACGGAATTTTAATGACGATGCTCCCGTCCATTTCGACGTATTAGGCATTTTGAATAACTAAGTAGTTCATAAATCCACATAGTTTATCTTTTTTATAGTGGTGAAGGCTTTGTGCAGAACCAATAACACTTTTTGGTATAACTGCTAATCTCAGTCGGTGCAATGGCTGCCACAAGACAGAGCAAACAGTAGACCAAGATGTATTTCTTAACGAATGGCGCGTCTCTTCCAGCGGATTAAACGCGCCACTTCATACAAATCTTGAAATTTCTACGTCCTGGCGCGGTACATACAGCGCCTAGTATTCCCAAATGGAAAGCAAAGTGGTGATAGCCATGCTCATTGTTGCTTAACTTTGGTGATCTGGCGAGAACCAATATGTCAACGTGATTATGTCGTATAACATTTTAATAATAAATTTATTATAAATTGCTATTCTTGCGTTATTTTAGTTTGTTAGTGCGCAAACAGAAACCCGTGATTGGTTGACGAAAAATGAATAGGCAGAATACACATTATTAAGGCAATAATTTTTATATCAATACGCGAGTTCGAATTCCATTTAAATCTAGATTGTTAAAAAAAAACACAAAAAAACTAGATACATGTTCTGTAAATATAAACATATCAACACGATCTTCAATCAGGCGTACAAATATTTTTTTTTATTCTCGGGGGGGGGGCACAATTTCTGGAATTAACATCACCAACAAAATAAAGAAGAAAAACAAATAAATAAATAAACGAAATTAAAAAATATTCTATGACTAAAGTCCTGGATTTTTGTTTTCATTTAATAAAAAGTTCTACAGCATTGCTGAGTTCCCTAAAATTTTCAAATTTAAGATTACGAATAAATGCTTTCAAAAATGTGACGAACTCCTATTTTAAAGAAATCAATATAGATTATACAAAATATTGCATGAACATTTAAAAACCTATATGACACATTTTTTTTATACTTCATAAGACGTAGACATAAATATAACCATTAAAAACGAATTATTTCTGATTAAAAAAAATTCTAATGGCTTCTGTCAATAAAACATTTCGTCTTAGTTACTTACTCTTTTTTTAAATAGTTTTATTATTATCATCATCATTATCATAATCATCATTATCATCATCATCTATATATTAATAGGATAGTGGGTGTTATTCATTTTTTGTGTCACGCTTACATCCGTGTGACTGTCATTTAATTGTTATGGACTTCCATTTTTTTGTAATAAATAATTTTTACCAAGAATTCTTCATAAGTTTTGGTTTCGGTTTCGATTATAGCTGATGTCACTCAAGTCATTTATTTTTTGAATTAAAAATGTTACCAAGAATTCTCCTTAAGTTGTGGTTTCGGTTTCGATTATGGCTTAAGGAACTCAAGTTATATATATATATATATATATATATATATATATATATATATATATATATATATATATATATATATATATTTCCTAAGTTTGGTTTCGGCTCAAGCTCATACACGCAAGTTATATATATATATATATATATATATATATATATAACTTGCGTGTATATATATATAAATATATATATATATTTGAAATCGCAACTTTATAATATATAAAAATCGATAGAACATTAACTCTATAATAATATATACGAAATCTGCAAAAATTAAAATATAATATTTAAGCGTACTTTACGACCAGGCTACGCTGGGCGTCACTGCTAACTTAGATACATACTTATTGGAGTTCTAACAAAAGAACTACAATAATATCCAAGCGTCTCCATTTACGCTGAACATCTACAGAATGCCCACATCAATATATTACATATGAATTGGTCACCTGTAGAATTTCCACGTGTCTCGCTAGTTATTATTATTATTATTATTATTATTATTATTATTATTATTATTATTATTATTATTTCTATTATTATTGCCCGGAAGAATCCTAACAATTGTTGAAAAGTAGTAATCAATTCTGTCTTAGGTTTTATTCAAATCTTGTTATAAATTAGGAAACATTTTTCTGAATAGTTTTAGTAAAATATCCTTACAATTATAAAGTGATAATCTGTTTTGTTTTGATAAAAGTAAGCGTCCGAAGACTTCGTAAGCGTGTAATTTCTGTTCAATTATATATATATATATATATATATATATATATATATATATATATATATATATATAGAGAGAGAGAGAGAGAGAGAGAGAGAGAGAGAGAATGTGTATGTGTGTGTGTGGTGGAGTGCTGTGGGTTACACAAAATGATAACTTGTTGTCTCGGTGCCCGTCTTCTCTCTCACTGCCTTTTTTTCCTTGGCTGGCATTTGTTTTTATTTACAAAAGCTTTAGATAGGAATTTCATTTTTCCATGCAGCATTGCACCGGCCCTAATTAAATTCGCCCAAGGCCAAATTTACATGTGACTGTTTTCAAAACTTGTCAATTGAAGAATGTTGATTTCAAAACGTATACACACTTCTTGCAATTGTTATAACTTTTTCTGGCATTTGTTAGTTTGAAGATTTCCACAATATTTGCGCGTGTGCATCCAGCTCCATATGCGTGTGTGCACAGCCAGCAATAATTCCGGCGTTGCCCAGAATACTATTCAACACTCGTCCTCAAATTCACACGTCCATTTTCCCCGTACGCCGCTCGCTTCTACCTTTTTTTCATTTTCTTTTTCTCTGCGCCTTCTTCCAGTGACATCGTGCATACTTTCGTAGATGAGAGAGTAGTAACCTTGGTTGAAGTGAGTGTCCCAAATGATGGAGGTCTGGACAGAGCTGAAGGAGAAACGGGCGAAATATCGAGGCCTAGTGTATGATATGAAGAGAAACTGAAATCCTAGGGAGATGTCAACCATCCCAGTGATTATAGGTGCCACAGGGCTTATAAAGAAGAACTTTAAAGTCTACCTAACTAATATACCTGGTGAACTAAGTGCAAAAGAGATCTAGACACTTGAACTTAAAAGAACAACGAGGATACTGAAAAGAGCCCTCGGCTGGAGTCAATAAAAGTGGACGAATGTTGGCAACTGGTATGACTGCCACATATCCAGCTTATAACTAGGGATGTGACAACAGCATATTCTTTTCATTGTTGTGACTTGCGTGTATATATCCTGCACAGCAGTTAGACTCAGTTAATCAACCGAGAACCACATCAGTCTATATAAAAACATATAAAATATTAACTGATATATACTAAAGAGTCAAAACAATGAAAAGAATATTCTGTTGTCACAGCTCCATTTATAACCCCGCAAAATAAGACACTTAAATTGCATATCGCTAAAACGGCTGCCACTGTTAATATTTTCGATAGTCATCTATCCTACGGATGCTGCTGATTTTGTTCGTCGACGCTGTATCACCATATGAGCGCACCATTTCGTTACAAGCGATTGTCTTTGTTTTACAAAGTTTTTAATCGATTTTGTGTTAGTGTCGTTTTTGGTTTTACTAAAAGCAGTTGTTAAAAAAAAATCCTAAAAATGATTAAGTACCGAAAACAGGCGAATGCATCGTAAGCAATTGTTTCTTGTTTAAAAGGAAACCGTAAAAGATATTTGATTTTGTGTTAGCGATCATTTTTTGTTGTTCTTTTTGTTTTAGTTTTAAAAATCCTGAAAATTTAGAAAGCGGTTGTAGGCGTTGTTTTATCAAAAATGAAGACGGTAAAAGACTTCATAAGCGGTTGTCTATTTTGTCTTTAGTTCTGTTTTGAGTTTTCTAAAATTAAAAAAAAAAAATCATTAAAAATGTACTTCAATTTAGTAAGTTAGACAGAGCACTGTCGAAGGATACCAAGTAACCTGAACATTTATTATTTTGATCGCTGTTGATTTTTGGAAAATAGAATGTGAGAAAATATGTATCGATACGAATTAGATATATTACAGATACAATATTTATGGTAGACATATATATATATATATATATATATATATATATATATATATATATATATATATATATAGGAGATGTTAGTGGGACTGTTAGAAGAAACAGGAATGCTATGTTTGAAATTTTTGATATGAGGATTGGTTATTTGTATTATGGAGCAAATAACTTCAGGGGCAGATAATTTGGATTAAATTTTTGATATGAGGATTGGTTATTTGTATTATGGAGCAAATAACTTCAGGGGCAGATAATTTGGATTAAATTAATTTTCGGTACTTGTGCAGTTTTATCAAGATATTAAAAAAATGAAAATATCGAAAAAAGTTTAAATTGTACGTATCCCTTATGGAATGAAGTTCTCCGGAAAAAAATTTCACTTAATTTCATCAAGTAGTTTTTGTTTTACAGTGAAAAAACCCCAAAAAACAATGAGATATGATACCGAGCAAAAGGTTCGATTTTTAGGAAGAAAAGCTATTAAAGATGGGGAGGGAATGCCGGCGCTTTAACTGGAGGGAGTTAATCGGACTTCTGTTCCCATCTGTTCCATCCGTGTCTTGTCGAACTCGGGAATTCAGACGGGGTTTCGAACGGAACTCTTTATTTACTGCATAAAACCAAAATATTTATGTTTTATTGTATGTGTTGCTCATCCACAAACACTTTACACGAGATAGATGCTTCCCACAAACACATTTACCAATTTACCATAGTAGACGATTTTGTTGAAACACACATGTAAGGACTATAT